>NC_053496.1:38345440-38410440 GCF_905171775.1 Rana temporaria | reverse complement strand
ATACATACATACATACATACACACACACACACACACAAACCACACACACACACACACACACACACATTATATAAATATATACACACATCTATCTCTAAAATATATATATATATATATTATATATATATATATATATATATTTTTTTTTATATATAGACATCTAGATATAAATATATATAAAAAAATGGGCTAGGGCCCTCGATTTCTCTTGTACCAAATTGTATTGCAACTGTACTGCCAGCATTTTGTAAAGCGCCCTGAGCAAACAGTTGGCGCCATATAAATCCTGGATTAATAAATACATTTTTAATAACAAAATAAAATAAAAAATATTTCGTAAAGTGATGTTTATTTGGTGAATTAAAATAATGATTGTTCACATAAAAACAATATAAACATTTATCTGTATTAAATACCAATGGGGAAAATCAGAAAACTCTATTCTATTTAGAAATTCAGTCACAATTAAAAAATCCAACTATTTTCCATTTACAAAAAAACAACTGATTGAATCTTCAGAGAATTGAAATAATAATGTTTAAATAAGAAACACGTACAAACAAACATATACGATTTGAGGAATCATAAAATAATTTTTACAAATAAAAAAACAAAAACATATATCTATAAAAAATCCCAATGGGGAAATCAGAGCATACGGTTCAAAAAATTGCTTTATTATTAAAAGTATAATTATTACAAAAAAATAAAAATAATGTTTATTTAGATTATTGTAAAAGATTTCTTTGAAGAATATTACTATTTACTGAACAAACATGTGATTGGCTGGTGAGATGTAGGACGCCACAGCACATTTCTCTATATAAAGTTGGGGCTGGAAAAGCAAGGAGCACACAGGAAAACTTTGCCACCCCGTTACCGGCGGCGGGACAGATGATGGATCTTCACTCACCCATTCTTCACCGCAGTTCTTCAGCCTCCCCGCCCGGACAATCCACCAGGCTGGAGAGTAGCGACCTTCACCTCCCCCCAGGGAATAATCCTCCATCTTTGTCAGCTTAGCAGATCCAGGATTGCAGGCTGCTCAGTGCAGAGACACGACCTCCTCCGCCTCCCCTCCCTGCAGGGACACAATAATAGAGAAACACTTCAGTCACACCACACCGGCCTCTGCAATGGGCTGACCACTCGACCTTCCCTTCTACAATAATCCCTAGGCTTCATGGGAGATGAGGAAGGTGCAATGTAAAAAAAAAAAACAGGGGGCCAATTTTTTTTCAATAATCAGATTTGATATTCTCCCAGGAGCAGTGTGATTACTGAGTAATAGTAAGCGAGCAATCATTACACATGGAGAAAAGAAATAAATGTGCTCCCTACTACAATTTAGCACATTAGATGCAATTAATTACACACAGTTTGACCAATCAATAGAGATTAAAGGGGTTGTAAAGGTTTTTTTTTTTTTTTTTTAAATACCAACATGTTATACATACCTCCTGTGTGCAAGGGTTTTGCACAGAGTGGCCCCGATCCTCCTTTTCAGGGGTGCCCCCAGTGGCGCTTCACCCCGTTATGAGTGCCCCCTTCTGAGAGACGCATTCTGAGGGGAAACCCGTGTGGGTATGTGCTCGTCTCCGTCTGAATAGACCGATGGGCGCATGGAACGATTGGGCGGGTGCTGCACTACAGAAGGTTTTCACCTTAATGCAGGGGCCTTCAAACTTTCTAAACAAAGGGCCAGTTTACTATCCTTCAGACTTCAGGAGGGCCGGACTGCGGCCATTGGGAATAGAGAAGGTCCCGGTGTCAGTGGGAAAAAACAATGCCACGTAATTTGGCGTCAATAGGAGGAATATGCCCCATCACTGGTGTCATTGGGAGAAATTGTGTTCCTTCATAGGGAGGAATTGATGCCCCATCATTGGATGCCACTTGGACGGAATTGTGCCCCATCATCGGTGTCATTGGCGCGGGAATTGTGCCCCATCATTGGTGTTATTGACGAAATTGTGCCCCATCATTTGTGTCATTGGTAAAAATTGAGCCTCGTCATAGGGGACAATTCCTCTCAATGACACCAATCATTGGGAGAAAATGTGCCTCATCATTGGTGTCATTGGGAGGAATTGTGCCCCGTCATTGGAGTTATTGGGAGTCATTGGAAGAAATTGCCCCTCATCATTGGGAGAAAGTGTGTTCCTTCATAGGGAGGAATTGTGCCCCATCATTGGTGCCATTGGACGAAATTGTGCCCTATCAGTTGTGTAATTGGAAGAAATTGAGCCTTGTTATAGGGGACAATTCCTCTCAATGGCACCGATCATTGGGAGAAAATGTGTCTCTTCATTGGGAGAAATTGTTTCCCATCATTGGGCTCAATTGTTGGTGTCATTGGGAGAAATTGTGTTCCTTCATAGGGAGGAATTGTGCCCCATCATTGGTGTCGGTGAGTGGAATTATGCCCTATTGTTGGTATCAGTGGATGAAATGGTCCCCTTGGGGCCAGATAAAAGTACAGCAAAAGGGCCACATCTGGCCCCCTGGGCCGCAGTTTGGAGACCACTGCCTTAAAGGGGTTGTAAAGGAAAAAAAAAATCCCCTAAATAGCTTCCATTACCTTAGTGCAGTCCTCATTCACTTACCTCATCCTTCAATTTTTGCTTTTAAATGTCCTTATTTCTTCTGAGAAATCCCTCACTTCCTGTTCTTCTGTCTGTAACTCCACACCAGTAATGCAAGGCTTTCTCCCTGGTGTGGAGAAGCATCTTGAGGGGGGGAGGGGGCGAGCAGGCAAGTCAGGACACACTCTACTTTGCAGATAGAGAAAGGAGCTGTGTATTAGTGGGTGTCCTGACTCTCCTGCTTGCCCCCTCACAGAGGGCTTTCTCCACACCCAGGGAGAAAGCCTCGCATTACTGTGTGGAGTTACAGACAGAAGAACAGGAAGTGAGGATTTCTCAGAAGAAATAAGGACATTTATAAAAGCAAAATGGAAGGATGAGGGTAAGTGAAGGAGGACTGCACTAAGGGAAAGGAAGCTATTTAGGGAAAAATGTTTACCCTTTACAGCCCCCTTTAATGAATAAATGCATTAAAGCGGAGTTCCACTCATTTTAAAAGTCAGCAGTTACAAAAAGTGTAGCAGCTGCCTTTTAATAATCGGACACTCACCTGTCTCACGATCCAGCAATGCGGAGAGTGCAAAGCCTTGCACCTCTCCCCGGAATCCTAACTGTGGGGCGAGCCGCGCTGCGTGCTGTGAATGGGCAGGCAATCCTTTGTGACGAGTCCCAGAAGATTGCAGGGAGATAGAGTGGGGGGGGTGGGGGGTGATCTTCCATCTGGTGGCACGACGCCTGGGGAGGAAGTGGGTGCTCCTACTAAAAAAGGGCACCCATGACCCCCACCCCCTACCCAAAAAAAATGACAAGCCAAATGTCGCATGTCGGGGGGTCACCCTGACATTAATGTCTGCCAAGGTAGACAGACAGAATAGTTGTAATGATTCTGTTAAAAAACGAGTAAATACCTCTTAAATTCCTTCATCTATAATCACCTCCGGCGTTCTAGTTTCTGTTCTCTCATTCACTTCCTGGTTTGCGGCGCTCGTTCATGTAACAACTATGGGGCAGATTCACAGTGAGTACGCCGGGGTATCTACTGATACGCCGGCGTACTTTCAAATTTGCCGCGTCGTATCTTTATTTTTAATTCTCAAACAAAGATACAACGGCATTTGGCTAAGATCCGACAGGCGTACGGCTTCAGATCTGAGGATGCAATACTTCGGGCCCCGCTGGGTGGAGTTTTGCGTCGTTTTCACGTCGGGTATGCCAATTAGCCTCTTTACGGCGATCCACGAAGCTACGCACGCTCGTCGCATTCTCTTACGTCGGCTTTTCCCGTCGTAAAGTTACGCATGCTATTTCAATGGCTTATATTTAAACTAGCCATGTTAAAGTATGACCGTCGTTCCCGCGTCGAATTTAGATTTTTTTTTTTTTGCCCAAGTCATACGGGAATAGGAAGGACGTAACGCACGTCGCCGTTCAAAAAATTACGTCGGTGCGAAGTCATTTCGTGCAAAGCACGGCGGGAAATTACAAAAACGGAGCATGCGCAGTACGTTCGCGAGGGAAGCGCCTAATTTAAATGATACACGCACCATTTGAATTAGGCGGGCTTGCGCCGGACGGATTTACGTACGCCGCCACAGTTTACAGGCAAGATGCTTTGTGAATCAAGCACTTGCGCTGAAACTTGCGGCGGTGTAACGTAAATGGGAACGTTCGCGCCGGAGTTCTACGTGAATCTAGCCCTACATTTCTAAGGTATGCATTGCGGCACGCCCAGTAATTAAACCTCCTTGAAGTCTCTAACACGTAGAGAGCGTCCTGCCACACAGATGTAGTTCCCAGGAGGGGGTGAGCACGTTACTGACCCGGATAGCGGCGGAGAAGATCTATCTCTAAAACGGTATAATGCTTTGTTTTTAAAAAAACACCCGATTCCCCTTCACAAAATGCGCCTCAATCTAATGTTAAAAATTAACCTTTTTGGGTGAACCTCACTTTAATGCATCCTAGGCTTTTTAAATTTTACTCATTTTGGCATAATGCCGATAACACCACCGATATGTTTTGGCCGCCCCCGAAATTTTGGTGCTCTCTACTTGCTACAAAGTTACAATCTGATCACTGCAGGGAGGGGAGACTGAGGAAATGCCTCCTCCTGTCTGCAGCAGACTGACGACATCATCTCAGCCTGGGAAAGTCACTGACAGGAGCCCCGAGCATGGCTTTATAACCACTTGCCTCAGGGCACTCTTTCACCCCCTTCCTGTCCAAGCCATTTCATGCTGTCACACTTTGAATGACAACTTGCGCACGTCATGCAACACCTGTACCCAAATGAAATTTTTCCCCACAAATAGAGATTTCTTTTGGTGGTATTTGATCACGTCTGCGGTTTTTATTTATGTAAATAAAACATGACCCCACGTAATTACGTTTCTCACGAACGGCGCATGCGCCGGCGTGAAACGTATCCCAGTGCACATGCTCCTAATCACGTCGCAAATAGTCAATGCTTTCGACGTGAACGATAATTTACGCAAAGCCCCTATTCGCGATAACGACTTACGCAAACAACGTAAAATTTTCAAAATTCGACGCCGGGAACGACGTCCATACTTAACATTGGCTATGCCTCATATAGCAGGAGTAACGTTACGCCGAAAAAAAGCCTTGCGCAAACTACGTAAAAAAAATCCGCCGGGCGCACGTACGTTTCTGAATCGGCGTATCCAGCTCATTTGCATATTCTACGCTGATATCGCCGGCAGCGCCACCTAGCGGCCAGCGTAAATATGCAACTAAGCTACGACGGCGTAAGAGACTTACGCCAGTCGGATTTTAGCCTAATGTCGGCGTATCTTGCTTTCTGAATACAGGAAGAAGATACGCGGCGCAGATTTGAATTACGCGGCGTATCAATAGATACGCCGGCGTAAATTCTTTCTGAATCTAGCCCATATGTTTTACTTTTTGCTATAATAAATATCCATTATTTTTTTAATTATTCAAATTTGTCCTCAGTTTAGGCTGATACATATTTTTGGTTAAAAAAAAAAAAAAAAAAATCGCAATAAGCGTATATTGATTGGTTTGCGCAAAAGTTACAGGGTCTACAAAATAGGGGATAGATTTATAGATTTCTTAATTTTTTAACTAGTAATGGCGGCGATCAGCGATTTTTATCATGACTGCGATATTGCGGCGGACACACGGACACATTTTTGGGACCCATTCACATTTTATACAGCGATCCCTGCTATAAAAACGCACTGATTTACTGTATAAATGTGACTGGCAGGGAAGGGGTTAACACTAGGGGGCGATCAAGGAGTTAACATGTTCCCTAGGGAGTGATTCTTACTGTGGGGGGGGAGGGGACAATGGTTGTCCCTATGTACAAGAGACACGCCATCCCTCTCCCTGACAGGACGTTGGTTTACACACACAGATCCACAGTCCCTGCTCAGTTACTGGCAATCGCGAGTGCCCGGCGGCGCGATGCGCATCGGGTCCCCAGTGACGCGGCGGTTGGGGGCGCGCCCCCCTAGAGTCTTAAAAAGGCGCCAACGTCATATGGCGTTCCACCCAGAACAATAGGGTCTGCCTCCCGCCATCATTTGACTGCGGGCGGGGGATAAGCGGTTAATGATAAAAGGGCGGAGCTGTTGATCTATATTGTGACATGTCAGAAATGTATTTATACAGACGTGTTACTTTATTTGGATCTGGAAAGTTGAGACTTCTTATAGCTCAAGGAATCCACACCTATCACGTTTATCAGAAGGACAATTATTTTTATTTTATTTAGAAAAGTGGGAGGGGCCATGCAAATCATCCCTTTACACTCCCAGCCCAAACTGTTCATCCAGAAGAGCTGGTTTACAATTATGGAGCTATTTATGTCAACATGTACAGAGCTGTTTGGGGCTTGTTGGCCATCATCAGTGCGAGACTTCCGGTGCACTCTAACACACTCTAATTCATCCCAAAGGTGTTCTATCGGGTTGAGGTCAGGACTCTGTGCAGGCAAGTCAAGTTCCTCCACCCCAAACACGTTCATCCACGTCTTTATGGACCTTGCTTTGTGCATGGTCCTAATCATTTGGTGGAGGGGGGATTATGGTGTGGGGTTGTTTTTCAGGGGTTGGGTTGGCCCCTTAGTTCCAGTGAAGGGAACTCTTAAGGTGTCAGCATACAAAGACATTTTGGACAATTTCATTCTCCTAACTTTGTGGGAACAGTTTGGGGATGGCCCCTTCCTGTTCCAACATAAATGGCACACCAGTGCACAAAACAAGGTCCATAAAGACATGGATGAGGAGTTTGGGGTGGGGAGCTTGACTGGCCTGCACAGAGGCCTGACCTCAACCCGATAGATCAACCATGTTTCATCTTTAAAGAAGTCCCTGTCCCCTAAAGTCCCATTAAGCAGGCATCTCAAACTGGCGGCCCCCCAGCTGTTGCAAAACTACAGTCCAATGAGGCATTGCAAGAATGACAGTTACCAGAATGACTCCCACAGGCAGAGGCATGATGGGACTTGAAGTTTTACAACAGCTGGAGGGCCACCAGTTTGAGACCCTTGCATTAGAGGAAACCTTTTTGTAGCATGTAGACCAATCAGGACACATGTATATTATTCTCAACAGATAAAAGTATAGGCCAGTCGTGACAGATATGGTATGCACCAGTCATGACACATGTAGACCAATCAGGACACACGTAGATAGTTGTGACAGCCTGAATATATAAACCAGTGATGAATATATGGACCAGTTGCAAAAGTATAGACAGTCAATGACACACATAGATTAGTTGTGACAGATAAGGTATAGACAATTATGACACATATAGACAATCACAACAGAGAACGTATAGATCAGTCATGACATATAGACCAATCTGCACACATGAATACTAGTCGGGACAGATAAAGTATAGACCAGTCAAGACATATAGACCAATCTGGACACATGTAGACTAGTTGTGACAGATATGGTAGAGACTAGAGCTGCACGATTAATCGTAAATTTTTTTGATCGATCAAAATTGTTTTGATTGGTACTCACCTCTCCGCTGGCTTACGGGCTTCAGGGAGTTCCGTCGGAGATCCGGTGATGTCACGGACACCGGGTGGGGCTTGCCGTGTCCATCTGAAGGGCTCCTTTGCTGTGCCTTCATATCTGCATGCCGGCGGGACCTTACTACCTGCCACACTTCCCTCTATCAACCTGGGATTCTACAGCCATCCACTAGGAGTTGTGAGAGTTCCCCTTCATGGGACATCTACATGCCGACGGACTGATGTGAACTCTCCTCATCTGGATTCAGCAGTGGTATCATTGTACACATTTTTATACCAGTATCATACTTAGCTACATGTTTTTATGACTATGAAGAAGCACTAAGGCATAGTGCGAAACGTCAGCTTTTCTTTTGTTGTGCTGTTTTTTGCTGTGGCATGTATTTTGTGATTTTTAATTAAAGGAGGAGTTTTTTTGGAGTGCGGCTGTCCCAGCTTTTTTCCTTCATCCTAACCTGCATGTTTTTATGACTGCTTTTGCAACCGTTTGGATATTACTCGCACCATTTTTACAGTTTATGCCGCTACATCAATTTTATCTCCAGTGCAATATTTATTTTGTAACCTACTTGAAGACTATAAATGTTTTTAATGCTATTCCCATCGCTGCCCTTTGTGTGTTTTTTGTATCCTGCTATCCATTTTTTCAGTGGTTGGTATCTGCACTGGGAATCAGCTGCAAGGAGATCAGCTAAAGTAGTTGGATCTGTATGTGCGTTATAATTAATCGAAATAGTCGATTAATCGATAAAAAAAAAAAAAAAAAAAAAAAAAATTGTAAGCAGTAACAGCCCTAATTAAAGCGGATGTGCCACGGGAAAAAATATATTAAAAGCCAGCAGCTACAAATACTGCAGCTGCTGACTTTTAATATAAGGACACTTACCTGTCCTGGAGTCCAGCGCCGATCGCAGCAGATGACGAGCCGATCGCTCGTCACCCTGCCTGCTCCCCCCTCCATCCTCGGTGAGGGAACCAGGAAGTGAAGCGCTCCGGCTTCACTGCCCGGTTCCCTACGGCGCATGCGCGAGTCGCGCTGCGCCCGCCGATTGGCTCCCGCTGTGTGCTGGGAGCGAGTGTTCCCAGCATACCACGGCGGACGGACGGGAAGGAAGGAAAAAACCCGTCCTTAGCCGTATCGTAGGGCCGGAAGTGGGTGCAGATACCTGTCTGTAGACAGGTATCTGCAACCCCCCTCCCCCCTGAAAGGTGTCAAATGTGACACCGGAGGGGGGGAGGGTTCCGATCAGCGGGACTCCACTTTAGAGTGGAGATCCGCTTTAATATATATATTAGCAGAGACCCTAGGGAATAAAATAGCAATTGCCTGCAATATTTTATGTCACACTGTACTTGCCCAGTGGTCTTTCAAATGCAACTTTTTGAGAAAAAATACACTTCAATGAATGAAAAAAAAAACAGTTAAAGTTAGCCCCAATTTTTGTTTTAATGTGAAAGATGATGTTACGCCTCAAGAACCGTGATCCATCTTTCAGGCAAAAAAATTGTGATTCTTGTTTTAGCCAGAAATTGTGCAGCTCTAGTATAGACCAGTCATGACAATGTAGATTAGTCATGACAGATAAGATATAGACCAGTTATGACAGATGTAGATCAATGGGGACACTTGTTGACTAGTTGTTTGTGACAGATACGCGTATAAACTAGTCTAACTATGACATATATAGACCAGTTGTGACACGTGTAGATTAGTCATGACTTATAAAAGCATAGACAAGTCATGACTGATATGGTATATGGACCAATCAAGACACGCATAGATTAGTCATGACATATGTAGACCAATCTGAACACAAGTAGCCTAGTTGTGACAGAATAAGTTCAGACAGGTCATGACACATGTAGACTAGTTGTGACAGATAAAGTATAGACCAGTCATGACACATGTAGACTAGTTGTGACAGATAAAGTTCAGACCAGTCATGACACATGTAGACTAGTTGTGACATATAAAGTTCAGACCAGTCATGACACATGTAGACCAGTTGTGACAGATAAAGTATAGGACCAGTCATGACACATGTAGCCTAGTTGTGACAGATACAGTTCAGACCAGTCATGACAGATTGTAGACCAGTTGTGACAGATAAAGTATAGACCAGTCATGACAGATGTAGACCAGTTGTGACAGATAAAGTATAGACCAGTCGTGACAGATGTAGACCAGTCGTGACAGATGTAGACCAGTTGTGACAGATAAAGTATAGACCAGTCATGACAGATGTAGACCAGTTGTGACAGATAAAGTATAGACCAGACATGACAGATGTAGACCAGTTGTGACAGATAAAGTATAGACCAGTCATGACAGATGTAGACCAGTCATGACAGATAAAGTATAGACCAGTCGTGACAGATGTAGACCAGTTGTGACAGATAAAGTACAGACCAGTCATGACAGATGTAGACCAGTCGTGACAGATGTAGACCAGTCATGACAGATAAAGTATAGACCAGTCATGACAGATGTAGACCAGTTGTGACAGATAAAGTATAGACCAGTCATGACAGGTGATAGACCAGTTTGACAGATATGGTATAAAACAGTCATGACACATGTAGACTAGTTGGGACAGATATGACATATAAAAAGACCAATCACAACAAATAAAGTATAGACCAGTCATGACATATATAGACCACTCATGACATATATAGACCAGTTGCAACAGATAAAGTATAGACCAATCAGGACACGCGTAGATTAGTCATGACAGATATAGTATAGATCAGTCATGACACATGTAGATTGGCTGTGACAGCTAATGACAGATATGGTATAGATATAGACCAATCAGGACACACGTAGATTAGTCGTGACAGGTATGGTACAGACCAGTCATGACACACATATGGATTGGTTGTCGGTGATTGTGGACAGACTACACGTGTGGTGATAGACAGTGGTGGTGATGAAGGACACAGAGTGGGAAACTGTTCAGGAGACAGGTAGAGGTCACTGTCATTGGAGGCCCTTCACATATGAATCCACCACTGAGGTCCGGGGGCCCCACATATATACACCAGAGGCTGTGTGTCCCTGGGGCCACAGGTTGGGATGTACAGAGGACCAGTCATGACAGATGAGGAATGGAGCGGAAGTGTCAGGTCTCAGAGTGACAGAAGAGATGTATAGAGAGCGGACACGGACACGGACGGTCGGTGGTAGAATGGTGCAGGGAGGGGGTCCATCACCTGCTCCTATGATGGGATGTATGGATCGGGGAGATGATGGACTCCGCTATGGGGGGGATCGGCCCGCTCCAAGGTCACCCCGGGTCCGCCACAGCAGATGATCGGCTTATCTCCGGGCTATTAATACTACACACAGCTCTATGGAGGGGGGAAGGAGGTGACGGTATAGGGATGCCGCACACACAGCTCTCTATAGACAATGACACCCGGCGCTAAGAAAGCGGGCGAGACACCTAACGCACCCCCTCAATACAATATCTTCACATAGACAACTCACCGCTCCGTCCTTCTCCACTCAGGCGCCCGGCTCATGTGTGCAACATGCCCGCTCCCCCTCTGCCCGGCCCACCGGCCGCGCTCCGCAGTGACGTCACCGCCCGGTTCCGAGCCCCCGGCCGGCCATCTTTAGTGTGGGCACAGCCAGGTTCTCATGCATATTGTGTTATGTGAGGTGACTTTATAAGTACAGCAGGGGAAAGCTACAGCATCACATACCATCATCATTATTATAAATATAATTATGATATGATTGGCATGAATTGCATTCTTTTGTTTGCTTGTTATATTAGTAATTTGCAAATGAATTACAAATGAATAAACTGTCTCTTGTCAGGCTGAGTCGGGGCTTTCACAGCTCCAGTACAGGTGGGAGGAGCAGGAAGACGTCATCACAGTGCAGCTCCAATCACTTTCCTCCTGTCCAGCACACAGCACAGCTCCCAGCCAATTGGGATGACTGAAGAAGTGAGAAGACAGAGAGCAACCTTTGACCTGTGAGTTCTGACCTTCTCTGCCTTTTCCACTATACAATTCTGTGCTGTAAACCTGCCCTGCACTTTGGACAGGTTTACTGAAAGAGAAAGTAACATTCTTCAACAAGTTAGGAATTCCTGGGACTTCTGAGGTGTCACATAAATGTATTCCACATACACATTATATCCTGTTACATTTTTTATTTGTAACCACTTCCCGCCTGGTCAATAGGAGATTGACGTCCGGGAAGTGGTTGTGAAATCCTGACTGGACGTCTATGGACGTCCTGCAGGATTTCATGGCGGGGCGCAGCGCGGCGATCGGTGATGCGGGGTGTCAGTCTGACACCCTGCATCTCCGATCTCGGTAAAGAGCCTCCGGCGGAGGCTCTTTACCATGTGATCAGCCGTGTCCAATCACAGCTGATCACGATGTAAACAGGAAGAGCCGTTGACCGGCTCTTCCTCACTCGCGTCTGACAGACGCGAGTAGAGGAGAGCCGATCGGCGGCTCTCCTGACAGGGGGGGTTTGCGTTGATTGTTTATCAGCGCAGCCCCCCCTCGGATCCCCACACTGGACCACCAGGGAGTGCCCCCCAGTGCTCAATAGAGCACAAATAGATATTAAAAAGAAAAGTTTTAAATGCAATCTATGCCAATCAGTGCCCACAAATGGGCACTGACTGGCAACATGGGCACTAACTGTGTCCAGCAATGCCATCAGAACCACCCCTCAGTGTCACCCAGTGTCCATCAGTGCCACCCAGTGTCCATCAGTGCCACCTCTTAGTGCCCATCTATGCCCAGTGCCCACCTATCAGTGCCCATCTGTGCCACCCATAAGTGCCCATGAGTGCCCATCAGTGCTGCCAAAGAGTGCCCAGTGCGCCTATGAGTGCCCATCAGTGCCGCCTATGAGTTCCCATCAGTGCCACCTATGAGTGCCCATCAGTGCCGCATATGAGTGCCTATGAGTGCCCATCAGTGCCGCATATGAGTGCCTATGAGTGCCCATCAGTGCAGCATACCAGCGCCGCCTATCGGTGCCCATCAGTGCCGCCTATCGGTGCCCATCAGTGCCCACCAGTGCCACCTCATCGGTGCCCACCAGTGCCGCCATATCAGTACCCATAATTAAAGAAGAAAACGTACTTATTTACAAAAAAAATAACAGAAAAAAAATAAAAACTTATTTTTTTTTCAAAAATGTCGGCCTTTTTTTAGTTGTTGCGCAAAAAAATAAAAATCGCAGAGGTGATCAAATACCACCAAAAGAAAGCTCTATTTGTGGGAACAAAATGATAAAAATTTCAATTGGGTACAGTGTAGCATGACCGCGCAATTGTCATTCAAATTGCGACAGTGCTGAAAGCTGAAAAGTGGCTTGGGCGGGAAGGTGCGTAAGTGCCTGGTATGGAAGTGGTTAATAACTCATAATGTATGTGTGTAATACATTAATGTAGCACCTCATAAGTCCCAGGAATTCCTGACCTATCAGAAACTCTTATCATAATAATACAGCCCAAATCCAGGACAGTAAAAAAAGTCCAGCCTTGCTGTGTGTGGGGGGAGGGGGAGGGGGTAACCTCTTTCACTTACCTGATTCTAATTGTTCTTCCCTTACCCCAAAGCCTTGACATCATCACATACCATACGGGGACATTAACCCAGTATGGTATGATGGGGAGGCTGGAGTGTGACCACAGCCATTAACTTAAAGTGGCTGTAAATACCCTGCAAGACAAAGGCATAATGAGCTAGTATGCTGTCAGAGAGGTACTCATCGAGGCCGAGATACAGAGAGCGGTTTACACATGTGACTAAGTGCACTCCACCCCCTGGAGATGGTACAGAGGGTGAATCGCATAAAAAGGCACAAGCCACCAGCAGGTTGGGTAGGTCTTGCGTGCAGGTCACCGAGGGGCTATTTAGCCATACAGGAGCTGGCAGGTACCGAGACCCAACGGGTAACAGGAATACAGAGGCCAGAACAGACTGAGGGTTAAGCACAAGAGATAAGTCTGTAGGGAGGCTGAGGGTCAAACACAGGAGAACAGAGGTAAATCTAAAGACAGGCTGAGGGTCAAGGCACAGGAGACTGAAGGCAGATCCGAGAACAAGCTGAGGGTCAAAGCACAGGAGACTAAAGGCAGATCCGAGAACAAGCTGAGGGTCAAACACAAAAGGCAAGAAGCAGAGTCCGTAAGGCAAGCCAAGGGTCAGGTCCAGGAGGAGATCAGAGCAGGTCAAGGCCAATCTGGGTCACAACAGGTAATCAAGAGGCAGGTAGCAGGGACAAGTTCACAGGAAGCTGAAAGATAAACCAGCGATTTGCTTGTGGAAGGAAGCAGCTTTTATAGGCCAGCCAGGGGCTCACGTTATGCATGTGCTAGTGCGCATTCATGCGCGCCATTCGGTTGGGGTACGCACGTTCATGCGCCGAAGCGTCGTTCCACTGCACATGCGCTCAGGGAAACGACGATACCAACAAGATTAATGTTGGTTTCTTCCCTGACATATGCATAGCATACTAGCTCATTATGAATTACTTACCTAAGATTGAAGCCCCCACAGCGGTCCTTGTTCTCCCCCTCCAGCGGCGACATCTCTCTCGAAGTGACTTCTGGATATCGCGGACTCCGGCACTGTGATTGGCCGGAGTCGCAATGATGTCCCACCCCCTTGCATGTGTGCGGAAGCCGTCTGTAACGGCACGTCTAACTGAAGCAACGGCACACGCATGTGCCGATGACTTCGGCACATGCAGACACAGGGGGCTATCCCCTAAACCGTTCAGGTTTAGGAGATATCCTGGGTAGCTACAGGTAAGCCTTATTATAGGCTTTCCTGTAGCATAAAGTGTGTTGTAAGGGTTTACAACCACTTTAAGACCCCTTTCACACTGGGGTATTTTTCAGGCGTTTGAGTGCCTGTAAAGTGCCTGAAAAATGTCTCCTCAGTGTGAAAGCCCGAGTGCTTTCACACTGGGGCGGTGAGCATGCAGGACGTTAGAAAAGGTCACGCAAGCAGCATATTTGGGGTGGTTTGGTAGCGCTGTATACACTGCCTTTCAGCTGCCCCATGCCCATTGGCGGTGCCGCAACACAAACAGTTTTAACCCTTTCTTCAGCTGCTAGCGGGAGTAAAAGGTGCCTCGCTAGTGTCCGAAAAGCATTGCTTAAACAGCAGTAAAACTAGCAGCACTTTACCGCTAATGCAGCCCACACCCCAGTGTGAAAGGGGTCTAAAAGCTAAGGGGACAAGTCACAGGAGTGGAGGGGGCCTGATGGAGCAAGTCCAGTTGAGCAGGCATGGCCTTAATTTCAGTTTGGGTAAAGCCCTCCCTGTTAGACAGAACCTTGTTCAATTACTGGCTTGCAGCCAATCGGCTACAGCACTAATCAGTGTATTCTGACAGTGAGGAGTCCGCCCATCAGAATACAGTGTCCCAGTATCGCTTGTGTACATGCAAGCACCTGTCAGCTAGTGATCTGAACAAAAAAACTGTGCATGTATAGCAACTTTAGGCCTGGTTCACACCTATGCATCTTTTAGTGCATTTTCAGTAACACAGTACAGTCCATTTAACATGGTTTCCTATGGATGTAGTTCAGGGTTTGACAAATTTGCTTGGAATCTAGGAGCCAGCTAAAAAAGTTAGAAGCCAAAAAACTCACCCCGTCCCGCCAAGCTCGCGCGCAGAAGCAAACGCATACGTGAGTAGCGCCCGCATATGTAAACGGTATTCAAACCACACATGTGAGGTATCGCTGCGATTGGTAGAGCGAGAGCAATAATTCTAGCACTAGACCTCCTCTGTAACTCAAAACATGCAACCTGTAGAATTTTTTAAACGTCGCCTATGGAGATTTTAAAGGGTAAAAGTTTGTCGCCATTCCACGAGCGGACGCAATTTTGAAGCGTGACATGTTGGGTAAAATTGGGCTAACTTTACTGTTGTCTTATTTTTTAAATAAAAAAAGTGTATTTTTTCCCCAACAAAGTGCGCTTGTAAGACTGCTGCGCAAATACGGTGTCACAGAAAGTATTGCAAGGACTGCCATTTTATTCTCTAGGGTGTTAGAATAAAAAAATTATATAATGTTTGGGAGTTCTAATTAGAGGGTAGGAGATGGCAGTAAAAACAGTAAAAAAAACACATTAGAACTGCTGTTTTTTGCTACTTGTAATGTAATGTAACCTGTAATGCCAACGGCCACCACAAGATGGGCACTCCTAGATTCCTTCTGCAGACCTCAGCTTCCTTCTGTGAAGGCCGCAAAGCCGCGGCCTCAATTATCGGCCGGCCCGTGCCGGCAGGTAATTGAGGTTGCGGCTTTGCGGGCTTCTGCAGGCCTCAGCTTTCTTCTGTGAAGGCCGCAAAGCCGCGGCCTCAATTACCGGCCTGTGCAGGCCGGTAATTGAGGCCGCGGATTTGCGGCCTACTGCAGGCGTCAGCTTCCTTCTGTGAAGACCGCAAAGCCATGGCCTGAATTACCGGCGGGCGTGGGCCCGCCGCAATCGTGCCCCGCGCCGGCCGGTAATTGAGACCGCGGCGTTGCAGCCTTCTGCAGCCCTAAGCTTCCCCAGGCGCCAGGTCACAATTTCTTGTCGCAATTGCGACCGGGCGCCCGGATTTTGTCGAGGCCTGATGTAGTTCACATCTGTGCATTTTATGGAAAGGGCCAGGGACCAGCAGGTTGTGTTTTTGGTTCCATAGACTTCAATGGATCAAAAACATGTATTTTCAATTTCTCAAAACGAAAAAAATACAAATTGCACCTAAAATTTGTATCAACTGCAACCTGCATAGGTGTGAACCAGGCCTAAAGGATGAGTTCACCTCAACGCTATACAGGGTTGTATACAGCACGAATATACAGTGCAAAAACAGCACATCAAACGCATTGAGAAAAAATGCGCAAACTGAAATATAAAAGCTCCATGAGCTACTTTGCCGCGTTAGTCACGCATAGGACAGCCCACGGAAACAAAAAAAATGTCAAATATGCTGGATGTGAATGTGACCCAAAGCCCTAAAAACACACTCATCCTTTCAGTTCAGGCCATTAGTAAAGATAAAAGGGAACGGGAACGTGCCGTGTTGGAGTTGGCAGGCCGATCGGAAGAGCCAGCCAAAGTTTTCTTGGAAAGGTTTCCCAATCGTCTGTCGCAGTAGAAACAACATGCAAACCTCTGAGGTTTTGCATCTTGTGCAGTATGGAAAACGGCGGCTGTCCGGAGCAGCAAAAATAAAAAATTGGTGTTGTTCTGCCTGCCCCCTGCCCAATTCCGACACTCTTCATGGCCGAGATTTGCCCCTTTTCCACTTTAATAGATTTAATCTCTTGTCTACCAACGTACGTTTAGAAACGGCAAGTGGCTAAATAAAGTTTGTGGCTGCCGCTAGAGCGTTCCCACTCATAATTTTGTTTGAGCGATTTGCATGTGATATTGCATGTCGCAGAGGGCCAGCCCATTTACTTGAATGGGCCGCCTTAAGTGCATTTGTCACCTAAAAAGAAGTTCCTGCTCCTGTTCCTTTTTCGAGCAGCAAGCTTCTCGTGATTTGTGAAGGCCCAGCTTGCCGTGATTGCCGTGCGATCCTGTTGCGCGACTTCTGCAGTAGAATCACATCGCATTCGGGGTGCCATCAGTACCGGGTAAAGGTCATCCAGTGCTCAGGACAAAGATGCCAGACTGCGCCTCCCTTCCCTTAGGGTTAGGGTCAGGGCACCCCATCCCTGCCATAAACCATTGTGCCCAGGGCAGCCGTCCCTCCTGCCCACCCCTTGTCACCGGCCCTGGGTGTCATTAACCACTTCATTACTGGGCACTTAAACCCCCTTCGTGCCCAGACCAATTTTCAGCTTTCAGCCCTGACGCATTTTGAATGACAATTGCGCAGTCATACAACACGGTACCCAAATTATATTTTTATCATTTTCTCCCCACAAATAGAGCTTTCTTTTGGTGGTATTTGATCATCTCTGCGATTTTTATTTTTTGCGCTATAAACATAAAAAGACAGATTTTTTTTTTAAAAAACACAATATTTTTTACTTCTTGTTATGATAATATCCCAATTTAAAAAAAATAAATAAAATGTCCATCAGTTTAGGCCGATACGTATTCTTCTACATATTTTTGTTAAAAAAAATCGAAATAAGCGTTTATCGATTGGTTTGCGCAAAAGTTGTAGCGCCTACAAAATAGGGGATAGATTTATGATTTTTTGTTTTTTTTTACTAGTAATGGCGGCGATCTGCGATTTTTTTGTGAGACCTGCGATATTGCGGCGGACGTATCGGACAGTTTTGACACAATTTTGGGACCATTCAACATTTATACAGCGATCAGTGCTATAAAAATGCAATAATTACTGTATAAATGTGACTGGCAGGGAAGGGGTTAACACTAGGGGGTGAGGAAGGGGTTAAATGTGTAGCCTAGGTGTGTTCTAACTGTGTGGGGGGAGGGGACTGACTGGGGGAGGTGACCGATGCTGTGTCCCTATGTAAAGGGACACAGATCGGTCTCCTCTCTCCCTGACAGCACGTGGAGCTCTGTGTTTACACACAGAGCTCCACGTCCCTGCTGTGTTCCCGCCGATCGCATGTACCCGGCGGACATTGCGACCGCCAGGCACACGCATCGGCTCCCGAGCGATGCGCCGGGCACGTTGTTTCCCCGCTGCGCGCCCCCCAGTGGCGCGCATGGGGAATGACAACAACAGAACGTCTAAAGACGTCCAGTCGGCACTTGAGAGCCGCGCTGTGGACGTCTTTTGTCCATAGCGCGGATCCCAAGTGGTTAAAGGATAATGCATTGTGCAGGAATTGCCATTCGATGTGGAATCCTGGGCAGAATAACGCCAATTCTGCCCATAATTCCGAATCACAAAGTGTGGATGAGTCGGGCAAGGGCTTTTCGGTAAAAGTGGATTTAGAGCCGCTCTAACATGTTTATGGGCTTCTCAAAGTGTGCACCAACCCCCCTCCTGACGGTGGTCTCCACGCTTGGGGAATATCTATTTCTCATCCCTTTTGCGACTAATGACCCCAGAAGTGGTGTGTGTTTAATGTCACTTCTGGGGTAACAACTGTCATTCCTTGTCTGGTGTAGCCAAGGATGCAGCTATTCAAGCACAATCTGTGTTTGAATAGCTGCACAAAAAGGCAGGGTAGACACTGGGGGTCTAATTCCCTGATGTCTCCATAAAGAGTACCTGTCACTTGCCCATGTTATCACAGCTGTGCTTGCTTGTTAGCAATAAAGCAAAAAAAAAAAAAATTGAAAGTGTAAAAAAAAAAAAATGTAGTGTAGGGCAAGCATGTGTATGTAAACATCAATTGCGCTACACATGTGAGGAATCGTTGCAGAGTTGTCAGAGTGAGAACAATAATTCTAGGTCCATAATTAATGGTTAACTCTAAACCTGTAAAGGCTTTTAAAAAGTCACCTATGGAGAATTTTGGGTGCCATCTTTTTTTGCAATTTTACGGGTATGCACTATTTTTTATTCTCACCAAAGGGCAAGGTGGAGAATCGGGAAACTTCAGGGATCCAACCAGTGGAGGAGATGCTTGCAGAGCAGCCTTGTGTGTCAAGCCAGGAACTGAGCCGATCAGCGGGGGTGAAGCTTGAGGGGTATCTGGAGTGCCAAGCTAGGGACCTGGCAGAGAAGTGGGGGTGACCCTTGAGGGGATACCACTGCAAACCTTAGAGGAGCTCAAGGGATTCATAGTCAGTGAATCAGTGGGTCTAGTGAAAGACCAGAAGGTCAGTATTGAAGAACTACAAGGATCAGTTGTAGTGGAGCTGAAAGAACTGATACGTTTGAGTTAGGAACTGGTAAAGGACTGTTACCATGGGAGACAGCAATCCTGCACGTGCAGAAGTGGCGCTTTTCTGGGGCTTTTCCCTGCACGGCTGTTCTATTGAAAGTCTTGGAGTCTGCCAATTGAGTTTGCAACTATCTAGGAGTGTCCTGGCCCTAACCCTCTTTACCCCAAAATATATAAAAAGGACTGTCAAAAGAAATAAAATCTCTTTTATATCCAAAAAGTGTCTGGCGCCCAATGACTTTCCCCATCTTTGCACCCACTATGCCTCACAACCCACCACATATTGAAGGATGTCAGCTATCTTTAGCCTTGGAGGTTCTCATTAGACCAAAAGAGGTAAATGACCTTGCTACATAATTTTCTTGATATTTGGTGTTTTTTTTTAATTTATATATCTAAAAAAAACAGTGGTGATCAATTACCACCGAAAGAAATTACATAAACAATTACATAAATGAAGTTTGGGTACAGCATTGCATGACCGCGCAATTCTCAGTTAAAATAGTGCAGTGCCGAGTAGCAAAAAAAAAAAAAAGGCCTGGTTAAGAAGGGAGTAAAGACTCGCCAAGAGTCAGATACAACTGATTAGATTGTACAGGAGGCCAGGGATGGGTCCTGAACAGGGGGTACGTATCCCCATCTTTTGGGTTGTGGTGTCTTTAACCACTTCAGCCCTGGACCACATTGCTGGTCAAAGACCAGGCCACTTTTTGCGATTCGGCACTGCGTCGCTTTAACTGACAATTGCGCGGTCGTGCAACGTGGCTCCCAAACAAAATTGGCACCCTTTATTTTCCCACAAATAGAGCTTTCTTTTGGTGGTATTTTATCACCTCTGCGATTTTTATTTTTTGTGCTATAAACAAAAATAGAGCGACAATTTTGAAAAAAATATATATTTTTTAACTTTTTGCTATAATAAATATCCCCAAAAATATATAAAAAACAATTTTTTTCCTCAGTTTAGGCCGATACGTATTCGTCTACATATTTTTCTATAAAAAAAATCGCAATAAGCGTTTATTGATTGGTTTGCGCAAAAGTTATAGCGTTTACAAAATAGGGGATAGTTTTATGGCATTATTATTAATATTTTTTTTTTACTAGTAATGGCGGCGATCAGCAATTTTTATCGGTACTGCGACATTATGACGGACACTCAGGACACTTTTGACACATTTTTGGGACCATTGGCATTTTTATAGCGATCAGTGCTATAAAAATGCATTGGATTACTATAAAAATGACACTGGCAGGGAAGGGGTTAACACTAGGGGGCGAGGAAGGGGTTAAGTATGTTCCCTGGGTGTGTTCTAACTGAAGGGGGGTGGGACTGACTAGGGGAAATGACTGATCGCTGTTTATACATTGTATGAACAGACAATCAAGCATTTCTCCTCCTGACAGGACCGGGAGTTGTGTGTGTAAACTCTCACTCTGTAACGATCGATTGCGGGTGCCCGGCGGTGATCGCGACCACCGGGCACGTGCGTTGGCGTCAGGGGCGAGCGGGGGGCGTGCATTGTTACAAATGGTTATTACCATGACGTGATTGATGATGGACTTTACATTTTTTTCAAACGGAGTCTTCACCAGCATGTGACGTTCAAACGGAGACTTCACCAGCATGTGACGTTCAAACAGAGACTTCACCAGCATGTGACGTTCACACAGAGACTTCACCAGCATGTGACGTTCACACAGAGACTTCACCAGCATGTGAGGTTCACACAGAGACCTCACCAGCATGTGAGGTTCACACAGAGACTTCACCAGCATGTGAGGTTCACACAGAGACTTCACCAGCATGTGAGGTTCACACAGAAACTTCACCAGCATGTGAGGTTCACACAGAAACTTCACCAGCATGTGTCGTTGACATGGAGACTCCACTAACATGTGTAGTTCACACAGAGACTACACCAACATGTGATGTTTACATGGAGACACCACCTGAATGTCATTCATGTTGAGACTCCAGCACAATGTGACGTACATGTTGGGAACTCACCAAAAAAACAGGACAGCCATGGGAAGATCTCCTCCCATGAAGATGAGGGCAAGCTTACAGAAAAGGATAGGCAGATCTTGGTGGTAGGGGATTCTGTCATTAGAGGGACAGAGAGGGCAATCTGTCAGAATGACGGTGATTGACGAACAGTATATTGTTTCCTGGGTGCACGAGTTTGGGACATCGGATGGATGGATTGTTGGATGCGGCTGGGGAGGACCCAGCTGTCATTGTACATATTGGAACCGCAGATTGTGGCGTTACCACTGAGACTCCTCCAGAATGTGACGTTCACAACGAGACTACTCCAGAGTGTGACATTCACAACGAGACTACTCCAGAGTGTGACATTCACAACGAGACTACTCCAGAGTGTGACATTCACAACGAGACTACTCCAGAGTGTGACATTCACAACAAGACTACTCCAGAGTGTGACATTCACAACGAGACTACTCCAGAGTGTGACATTCACAACAAGACTACGCCAGAGTGTGACATTCACAACGAGACTACGCCAGAGTGTGACATTCACAACGAGACTACTCCAGAATGTGACATTTACAACGAGACTACTCCAGAATGTGACATTCACAATGAGTCTCCTCCAGAATGTGACGTTCACAATGAGACCCCTCCAGAATGTGACAATCGCGTAAAGCATTCACCAGCATGTGACTTTCACACAGAGACTCCACCAGGATGTGACGAAGATGGGGGCAAGGTTACCAGAAAGGATAGGCACATACTAGTGGTAGGTGATTCAGTTATTGGAAGAATACAGAGGGCAATCTGTCACAAAGACCATTATCGCCAAACAGTATGTTGTTTACCGGGTGCTCGGGTTTGGAACATTGCAGATTGCATGGACAGATTATTGGATGGCGCTGGAGAGGACCCAGCTGTCATGGTATATATCGGTACCAATGACAAAGTTAGAGAAAGATGGAGCGCCCTACAAAATTATTTCAGGGACTTGGGGGCCATATTGAAGAAAAGGTCCCCCAAGGCAATATTTTCTGAAATACTGCCTGTACCTTGAGCCACACCACAGAGACAACAAGAGCTTATGGTACTTAATAAGTGGCTGAGGAACTGGTGCAGGGAGGAGGGGTTTGGCTTCATGGCGAACTGGACTGACTTTTCAGGCCGTTACCATCTTTATAGTAGTGTCAGATTGCACTTAAATAGGAAAGGTGCAGCTTTCATGGGGTTGAAGATGGCCAGTGTTGGAAGAAAAGTTAAACTAGGTGATGAGAAGAGGACGATTTGCTAGTGAATATGAGGGAGAGGATCTTCATTTCAAGCCATCATGACAGGAATCCACTACGTCATCAATCTCTTGAAATATTCTCATAAGCAGCTTCTGAATCACCAACTATCAATGTGGCTGGACAAACAAGACAATTGGCTGTTCCTAGAAGAAGACTCAACAAAAAGTTTGAGGGACTCTCCCAGGGGCCAGGTACAGCTGTACCAACACAGGTCCCTACACTGGTGGTGGCTGCCACTTCAGTAACTGGAGGGTCTTCCCATCAGCCCTCTATTTACCTTTCTGCAGCTTCTGCAGAAGCTTTAAGGTTCGACAATACATTGCCCAAACATAATCACCTGTAAAAAAAAAGTGTCTGAGATGTTGGTAGTAAACAATCTGCTAGGCCCGAGGGGAACCGAACCAAGCGCTCTAAAAGTTGCCAAGAGTGTAAATGTAGACATTAAGCTTTAAGGTTAATCAAAAATATAACACTCTAAAGGGAAAGGTAGAACAAAGGGGGAGTATGGAAGAGGGAGGAAAGGGGGGAGAAGGAAAGGTTCGAGGAAGAAGGGGGTGAGGGTTTGGGGGAACCGCCACACCCCTTCCTTACCCGCAACTTTCCATCCCCCCTACTTTCCTCCCTCTCTGCCCCTTCCATACTCCCCCTCCCCTTGTTCCACCTTTCCCTTTAGAATGTGATATTTTTGATTAACCTTAAAGTATAATGTCTACATTTACACTCTTGGCAACTTTTGGATATGAGGTAGCTTTTGGAGGACTTGGTTTGGTTCCCCCCCGGGCCTAGCAGGCTGTTTACCACCAACATCTCAAGCAAGTTTTTACAGGTGACATGTTTGATCTATGTATTGTCGATCGACATAAAATTATTGATTATGTTGTGAAGTTTGGAGGCCAGTATGTTTTAAAGGCGTGTGTTGGACCGGCTATGAGAGGAGGTTGAAGGCCGGTATGTTTTTGAGGCGTGTGTTGGACTGGATATAAGTGAAGGTTGAAGGCCAGTATGTTTTTGAGGCGTGTGTTGGACTGGATATAAGTGAAGGTTGAAGGCCGGTATGTTTTTGAGGCGTGTGTTGGACTGGATATAAGTGAAGGTTGAAGGCCAGTATGTTTTTGAGGTGTGTGTTGGACTGGATATAAGTGAAGGTTGAAGGCCGGTATGTTTTTGAGGCGTGTGTTGGACTGGATATAAGTGAAGGTTGAAGGCCGGTATGTTTTTGAGGCGTGTGTTGGACTGGATATAAGTGAAGATTGAAGGCCGGTATGTTTTTGAGGCATGTGTTTGACTGGATACAAGTGAAGGCCGGTATGTTTTTGAGGCGTGTGTTGGACCGGCTATGAGGGGAGGTTGGAGTCCGGTATGTTTTTGAGGCGTGTGTTGGACCGGCTATAAGTGGAGGTTGGAACTCTTTTTGTCTTCAGAGTTGGGAGAAGTCTTTTCAGCTTTCTTTAGGCTTTCTCTGCTGGAGAAATGAGAACTCTTCCCGCCAGTGAGGTCCTTCATGGAGAAGTCCAAGGCCTCACACACGGGGTGTATGAATCTGTACCCTGTGTGGGAGCTGCGTTAACCCCAAAAAGGACATCCATGTTGCGCGGACGCACCCTGGGTGCGTTCGGGGCCGTGCATCAGCACCCACACAGATGTCAATTTGGGTACAGTCACTGCACCCCAGTTGACAGCAATGGGACTGCCTACACGGGATGCTGGGAACATCTGTGCATCCCCATTCTAGTAAACATGGCCCTCCCATGGGGTACAGATTAATACCCCCCCGTGTGAATGAGGCCTAAATCAGGGACAGTCGGGAGGTATGTCAGCATGCTCCTTAGCAGCCCATTTACAGACAGCACCTGATTGACTATTGCTTTACACCTAACAAAGGGGGATTTTTGGTTTTAGGAGCAGTCAGAACTATTTCTAATTGGCGGGTTAGAGCATTAAAGCAGGGCTTGTTGCTGGGATGGCGGTATGCTGGGATTTGTAGTTCGGTTATATTTGGGGGGGATTAATACAAGTTTACTAACTCTCATGTCCACAGTGTTCTGCCAGAGTCTCATAATCCTAATCTCTTCTGGTTCATATTAAAACCGTATTCTTAATTGGCCCCCTTTTGTCCAGTGTCCTGGCTGGCTCTCATCAATGGGGTTACTGGGGAAACACGCGGTGTGAAATTCCGGAGCTCCGCCTCCTTCTCAGTGTGCCACCTTAAAGCGTCACTCCATGGGGACAATGGAGACAAAGAGCGATTGTCTGAACTAGGCCAGTCGCCTGAAAAGCCCTTAGCTGCGGACCCCATGGACAGCATGTAGAGAAATACGTAACCCTTCTACTGCCGGGTTTACAGCACTTTTTAACCACTTGCCTACCAGGCACTTTCATCCCTTTCCTGCCCAGGCCAATTTTCAGCTTTCAGCGCTACCACACTTTGAATGAAAATTGCGCGGTCGTGTAACACTGTACCCAAACAAAATGGTTATCATTTTTTTGAGACAGGAAGGCTTTCTTTTGGTGGTATTTAACCACCTCCCTCCCGCTGTATAGACTGGATCCTCTCTTGTTCTGGGATGACGTCATATAATGTCTAACCGCAGTTGCGCGCCCGAGGGGAGTGCCATGTCCCTGGGAAACAGCACAACCCTGATCTAGGTAAGGAGCCAATGACGCAGCTCTTTACCCATGTGATCAGCTGTGTCTAATCACAGCCAATCACATATAAACACAGAAATGCTGTTTATCGGCTGTTCTGGCCTCACACTGACAGAGTTAGAGGAGAGGATCAGAAGAGATTAGCGGCATCTCCTCACAGGGGAGATCTGTACAGATAATCAGTGCCCTGATTATCAGTGCAGCCCCAACAGAGCCCAGCAGTGATGTCAGTCAGTGCCCATCAGTGATGCCAATTTGTACCCATCGTTTAAGCGGTTGTAAGGATTTTTTTTTTTTTTAAATAACAAACATGTTATACTTACCTCCACTGTGCAGCTCGTTTTGCACAGAGTGGTCCCGATCCACGTCTTCTGGGGCCCTTCGGCGGCTGTCTCTGGTCCTCCCCGCAAGAACTCCACACATTAATGCGAGCTCCCTCACATAGTGTGGAGTCCTTGCGGGCGCGCTCCCGTGATACAGCGTGAGGCCATAGCCGCTCGCTATATCCCTCGGCCTCGCCCCTCGTCATTTGATGTGATTGACAGCAGCGCCAGTCTTTCAGTGCCTGCTCATCAGTGCCACCCATAAGTGCTGCCTATCAGTGCCATCAATCAGTGCCGTCTCTTCAGTGCAGCCTCATCAGCACACATTAGTAAAGAAGTAAAATAAAAAAATTCTTATTTACAATATTTTCTGACAAAACTTTTTTTTATTTTGGATTAAATTCATCCAAAAGAAAGTTCTATTTGTGTGAAATAAATGATAAAACCCATCAGTGCAGCAACAGTGCCACCTCATCAGTGCCCATTCGTGCAGCCTCATCAGTGCACAACAGTGCCGCCTCATTAGTGCCCATTATTGATAAGAACTTTTTTTATTTCAATTTTTTTTTATCAATAAATAAAACCCAGTGGTGATTAAATACCACCAAAAGAAAGTTCTATTTGTGTGAAAAAAATTATAAATTATAAAACCATCAGTGCAGCATCATCAGTGCACAACAGTGCCGCCTCATCAGTGCCCATCATTGATAAGAACTTTTTTTATTAAAAAAAAATTTTTTTTGCAAAAAATAAAACCCAGTGGTGATTAAATACCACCAAAAGAAAGCTCTATTGTGGCAGAATTGTGAAAAAAATTATAAATCGCACTGATCTGCGGCTTCGAAATTGCGCTGAAGTAGTACTACTTTAGCGCGATTTTAAAGCCACACCAATGTGCACAAGGGCTAAAGGGACACTGTGCATATGGGGAAAGTGCTTGATTTTACACACATTTCTGACAGGCACAACTTGTAAACATACCCTGAAGGAACGGACATTTTAGGGCCCATTCACACTGCCTGCACACATCTAAGCATTCCGTTTTTCTCGAACGTCCATGAAACGCATGAGAACCTTGTGTTGCGCTTGTGGTGGCATTCATTATGGACCACTCCCCGCCTGCGTTATAGCTGAAAAACGAATACAGCGAAAGCTTACCTTGCCGGGAGATCACCCATGGACATCTTCCCATAATCGCTCTGCTGGTGTGCCCCCTGCTGACCGTGCATGGTGTTGCTCTGTGATCACTGTGTCCTTAGGAGCTGAACACTGATCGGGGTAAAGGGCCGATCACACGTGTGTCCAATGACAGCTGATCACGGATGTAAACACAAGTCAGTTATCGGCATTCCTTTTGTCACGCTGACAGCCTGGGAGAGAAGAAGAAGGCCAATAAATGGCTTTTGTTAAAGGGACATGGACATTGATAATCAGGGCAACCCAAAGTGGTTTAACACTTTTCCTACTTTGTGCAGTGGTTTTGCACAGAGCAGCCCCAATCCTCCTCTTCTTTGCCCCCCCCTCCCAATGGTGCTCCTAGCCCAATCCTCCTGCTAAGTGCCCCCATAGCAAGCAGGGGGGGGGGGCTACAGGGAGCTGCACACTGAAGGTTAGGGGGGGCTAGGGGGAGCTGCACACTGAAGGTTTTTTACCTTCATGCATGAAATGTATGGAGGTAAAAAACCTTGAGCCTTTACAACCACAAGATCATTCACAGAGAGATTTTTGAGACTCACCTCCCTATAAATATTCTATTCTTTGCCCTAGGGTGGTACGGGTGTAATTTCTGCAGCTGCATATGAATCCATGGTATGTTAGTGCTTTTCAGCATTGCCTCTCTATCATCCTGCAGAGATATGTCTGTGGTTCAGGCACACAGTACCAAGCTGCTCTCTGCATATAACAGCCCAATTTGGGACAGTGAAAATATTTTCCAAACCCAAAAGGAGATATGATCGGGCTCCATGTCTGACCTGATTTTATTATGTAACTGCAACCAGGGCCGGACTGGCCTACCGGGATACCGGTAAAAATTCCCGGTAGGCCGCCTGCACTCAGTGCCCTGTGGCCACTTTTGCCTGGCTGTCAGTCAAATACAAAGCAGTGGCTTGCAGGGGTAGCAAAGGTGACAGAGATGGGGAGGGGGGTGCACTGTTCAATGGTGAGAAACTCACCTGTGCTGCCCCTGCAAATTGTAATCTGTATAATCTCTCTCACCATTGCATGGTGCACCCCCCCTCTCTCTCTGTCACCTTTGCTGCCCCTCTCTCTCTTCCTCACCGTTGCACCCTCTCTCTCTCTCACCATTGCACTCTCTCTCACAGTTGCACCCCCTTCTCTCTCACAGTTGCACCCCCTCTCTCTCTCTCACCGTTGCACCCCCTCTCTCTCTCTCACCGTTGCACCCATCTCTCACAGTTGCACCCCTCTCTCACCGTTGCACCCCTCTCTTTCTCTCTCTCACCGTTGCACCCTCTCTTACCGTTGCACCCCTCTCTTACCATGGCACCCCTCTCTCACCGTTGCACCCCCTCTCTCTCTCTCTCTCACCGTTGCACTGATCCAATGAGGCATTGCAACAGTGTGACATGTGTCACAGGAGGCGGGCCATCCCTACAGCGGCCGCCCAGGCAGGCAATTTACATCCAAGCTCCATGACACAGGAGATCGTGATCCAGGTACTGGTGGGCACTGCACTTATAGGCACTGCATTTGGTGGGTACTGCAGAGGTGGGCTGCATCTAGTGGGCTGCATTTTGTGTTCTGTATCTTGTGGGTTGCATTTACAGTTTTGCATCTGGTGGGCTGTACAGGTGAGCTGCATCTGGTGGGCTGCATTGGGTGGGCACTGTACAGGTGGGCTGCATTTAGTGGGCACTGTACAGGTGGGCTGCATTTAGTGGGCTGCATTTGGTGTTTGGCATTTGATGTGCTGCATTTGATGTGCTGCACCTGGTGGGCTGCACCTGGTGGGCTGCATTTATAGTTTTGCATCTGGTGGGCTGCATTTTGTGTGCTGCCTCTGGTGGGCTGTATGTGGTGGGCATTGTACAGGTTGGCTGCATTTGGTGGGCTGCATCTTGTGGGAATTGCACTGGTGGACTGCATTGGGTGGGCACTGTACAGGTGGGCTGCATTTAGTGGGAATGGCACAGGTGGGCTGCATCTGGTGGACTGCATCTGGTGGACTGCATTTGGTGGACTGCATTTGGTGGGCTGCATTTGGTGGGCACTGTACAGGTGGTGGGCTGCATCTGGTGGGGTGCATTTAGTGGGAATTGCACTGGTGGGCCGCATTGGGTGGGCACTGTACAGGTGGGCTGCATTTGGTTGGAATTGCACTGGTGGGCTGCATTTGGTGGGCTGCATTTAGTGGGCTCTGCACAGGTGGGCTGGGTTGGTGGGCTGCATTTGGTGGGAATTGCATTGGTGGGCACTGCACAGGTGGGCTGTATTTGGTGGGCATTGCACTGGTAGGCTGCATTTGGTGGGCATGCACTGGTGGGCACTGTACAGGTGGGCTGCATTTGGTGGGCACTGTACAGGTGGGCTGCATTTGGTGGGCACTGCACATGTGGGCTGCATTTGGTGGGCACTGCACATGTGGGCTGCATTTGGTGGGCACTGCACATGTGGGCTGCATTTGGTGGGCACTGCACATGTGGGCTGCATTTGGTGGGTACTGCACATGTGGGCTGCATTTGGTGGGCATTGCACTGGTGGGTTGCATTTGGTTGACATTGCACAGGTTGGCTGCATTTGGTGGGCACTGCACAGGTGGGCTGTTTTTGGTGGGCACCGATAAGCTGCATTTGGTGGGCACTGGTACGTTGCATTTGATGGGGCACTGGTAGGTTTCATTTGATAGGCACTGGTGAGACTGCATTTTATGGGCACTGATGAGGCTGCATTTTATGGGCACTGGTGAGGCTGCATTGATCTCTTGCATCTCAGAGGAGGACAGCATCAGCGCCGCCAAGCCAGTCTGAGGGGGGTCTGTGATGTAAGGGGGGAAGTGAATACAATAATGTAAGAGGGCACTGACATAAAGGTTTCCCCCTTAAATCAGCCACCTTTTACCTTAGTGTATTCTTTCTGCGGAAAGTGGTCTCTGGTCACCAGAGCCACAGTTCCCCCCCCCACACACACATTCACAGAGTCCCTGGGGTCCCCCTTGATGATTGCTACACTTTTACCACTTTTAACTGGAATTTTCTCTTATATATCCCTAGCCCTCTGTGTTTTCATATCTGTCTTATCTATATATAATACACTCTTCAAATGTGCTTTAAAATGTATGGTTTTCCCTTTTATGAACAAGAAAATAATGTCGTTATGCTGTTGGGCTGGTATAATAATGCTCTGGGGCTGGTATGACATTTTTTTCCAGGGCTGGTTATTATTCCCAGTCCAGCCCTGACTGCAACGCCAGCTCTGTGCCACCTGGAGATCCACCCAAATTCCTAAAACTCATTATTTCCTGTTATTCCTGTGTAATAGGATTCTGCTAAAAACCAACCACCTGACTGTGAAGCCGGGACAATAATATTTAGATATTACATAAGATTATTACGGCTTCCTGATTATGATAATGGTTGTTGTCATTATTATGAGTGTCACACCCATATACCATAGTGTGCTTTAAAAAAAATTGTAAAGTAATTTTTTTAAAATACTAAACATGATATATTTACCTATTCTATGCAATGGATTTACTGGGAGTGGCCCCGAACCTCCTGCTATGGTGCTCCTCCTCTTCTGCGAGTGCCTCCATAGCAAGCTGCTTGGTATGGGGGGCACTCATGTGGACTCTATCTTGCCTGAGTCTATAGACACATACAGCGCAGCTCAGCCCTGCCCCCTCCTCCCTCCTCACTGAATTTGACAATGACTCCCACTGCTGCTTATTAGACCCTGTGTGAAGACAGAGAGAAGACTGCAGCTGGGCACAACAATGGATGAGTGAGAAGTGGGGAGGAGATTCTGCTACCTAAATATTATTTACCTTAATGCAAGGAATGCATTAATGTAAAAAAAAAAGTTTTAGGTTTTATTTTTTATTTTTTTTATTTTTTATTGAATTTTATGTTGCACGTACATATTAGACAGCAGTAATTAAAAGAGAAACATATTAACACATTTCATCCCCATGTATTTCTATTCCACCTCCCCTTCCCCCCTTTCTATTCTCCCCCGTCTCTCAAATTTTTACACTCCCCCCCCCCATTAGACCCCCCCTTTAACCTCACTACATACTTTTAATTTCACTATATTTCCTCGTTAACTTAAACTCTTTCCCTTCTTCCCATCTTTTTAAGAATTCCTCTCTTGTGTCTTCGTAGCAGTGTCTTATTTTTTTATTCTTGTATAGTGCAAATTTTCCCCCCTTGCGTTATATCCCGTAGTTGTGCATTTTCTTTTTTTATCCAGTTACCTCCCATTAAGTCCTTCCCCGGTGCAAAGTAGTTATTTTCCTTTAATGCAATCAATGGTGAGTTATATTTCCATTTATTTTTCTTTTGCACATTATCCCAGTTTTTAAATACTATCTGTGTGAGGTTATGTGTATTAACGCCCAGTGACCTACAGTATATTGTGGAGGTGTCCATATATCCCATTCTAATTGCTTGTTAGCCATTTCGTGCTCTATACTAACCCATCTTTTTTCATTTGTTTTTTTCGCCCATTCTACCACCCTTGTTAACAGTACTGCCTCATAATATTTTTGAAAATCGGGTACACTCCATCCCCCTTGATTTTTTTCTTTCTGCACTGTCGTCAGTGCGATTCTAGGTTTTCTATTGTGCCATATTTGTGCCATATTAATCTTGTGATAAGTGTACTAAAATATGCTGGGGGTATAGAAATGGGGAGCATCTGAAACGTGTACAAGATCTTTGGATCTATTATAATTTTTAAGGCATTAATCCTACTTGTCCATGAGAGAGGGCGTACTTCTATTCTCTTTATTTCTATTTTATTTTCCTCCAATAATGGGATGTAATTAGCTTTATATAATTTCTTGGGTGAACCTGTTAATTTAATCCCCAAATATTTTATTTCCGTCTCTCTCCATGCATATGGGAATTCTTGTTGTAAAGTTTTTGCTTTTTTTGTTTTTATGTTAATATTTAATATCTCTGATTTATTCGGATTTATCTTAAAATTGGAAAGTTCTCCATATTCTTTTAGTGCTTTCATAAGATTGGGCATCGTAATGCGGGGATTAGATATATAGAATACTACATCGTCTGCAAATGCAGCCAGCTTATGCTCTTCTTTTCCTACCCTGAAACCCCCTATATCCATGTGTCCCCTTACCATTGCCAAAAGTGCTAAAACAAGCTAAATGTGTACCTTCCTAGAGCGTCTCCCTTGGTATGGCCGTTGAGGATGTAGAGGCCCAGACTGCGACACAAATTCACTCCTCCTCCCCTCTCTCTCTCTCTCTTCCCCTCTCTCTCTTCCCCTCTCTCTCTCTCTTCCCCTCTCTCTCTCTCTTCCCCTATCTCTCTTCCCCTATCTCTCTTCCCCTCTCTCTCTTCCCCTCTCTCTCTCTCTCTCTCTCTCTTGCCCTCTCTCTCTCTCGCCCTCTCTCTCTCTCTTGCCCTCTCTCTCTTCTATCTCTCTCTTCCCCCCTCTCTCTCTCTCTCTCTCTTCCTCTCTCTCTCTCTCTCTTCCCCTCTCTCTCTCTTCCCCTCTCTCTCCCCCCCTCTTTCTCTCTCTTTCTCTCTCTCTCTCTTCCCCTCTCTCTCTCTCTCTTCCCCCTATCTCTCTCTCCTCCCCTCTCTCTCTCTCTCTCTCTCTCTCTCTCTCTCTCTCTCCCCTCCCTCTCTCTCCTCCTCTCTCTCCTCCCCTCTCTCTCTCTCTCTTCCCCTCTCTCTCCTCCCTCTCTCTCTCCTTTTTGTCTAAATACAGGGGAGGCACTGCATTCCTGTTCAAATTGCATGCGATTCTTTGCAGTGCGATTTGAGCCCATTCATTTTGTATGGGCACAAATCACACCACAAGGTATCGGTACTCGGTATAAGCGAATATTTGACCAAAAGTATCGGTTCTCGTACTCGCCGATTTAAAAAAAAAAAAGGGTATCGGTACAACCCTAGTTTTGGAAGATGTATAAAGATGTGAATGCAGAGCTGCACCTGTGTTTGTTTTTTGGTCTTTAATGTTTGCTGTGATATTGTATAAATAAATACTGTATGTTTGTTTTAAGATTGTAGAAAAAAAGATGTTTGTTTTTATATCAGAACCTGGATGTTTGAATACACCTAAGGGCTCTAGACGTGCAAAGAAATTGGAGTTCCCATTAAGGAAGGCAGCTAATGCTTTAACAACACTTATTTGATAGGGTTGCACCGATACAGTTTTTTTTTCGGTCTTGTACTCACCGATACCGGGTACCGATACTTTGCGTCACGATTGTATCAATACAAAATAAATAGGTGCAAAACGCACTGCAAAGAATCACATGTGATTTGAACAGGAATATGGTGCGATTCCTGTCTGAAATGTTGAAGTCCATTTCCCTCCGCCACGCCTGTGTGTGTATAGAAAGGGAAAAGCGCCATCTAGTGGGCAGTTTATTAAAAATGTTATCACTCACATTAATACATATCGGGTCAAATGCAAAATCTGCATAGGTGTCCCGGCCCCACCGATGATAGAAAATCACGGCCGCGGGAGGTGCTCAAAGGGCTGAAGGAGAAGTCCCGGGACCCCTGTGGCTATAGGAAGGAAGTGATGTCAGTTTGGGGGCGGACCGCCTGTCAGTGGCGGTTCATCCATACAGGGCGCTGGAGCGCCGCCCCCTCTGGCTCTCACCGCCACTAAGTCTAATAACATAGATTCATGCATTGCACGAATCTATGTTATTATCGCCGCTGTTCTATTCAGATGGTCGGCGCTCATGTCTGGCCATCTGAATAACGGCAGCTGGTTGGCTGTACGGAAGTGCCTATCAGAACCAACGGCTCTGATAGACTTTTCCGAGTACAGCCCTCGGGTCCCGGAAGCTTATACAAGGAACGCACTAGGGATGCGCTCCTTGTATAAGACTGACAGGCGTCTCAGCCAATCAGGTTGGCCAATTCTGGCTACCGGTAACCTGATTGGCTGAGACGCCTGTCAGTCATCGAGGGCGGTAGAAGACATCGAGGGACGTGGATGGCTGACTTCAGTAAAGGTAAGTGCCAGGCGGGGGGGGGGGGGAAAGGGGCACTTTACAGGGCACATTCCGTGACATCAATGGGCACAGTGGGGACAATAGGCACAGTGGGGACAATGGGCACAGCGGCGACAATTAAAGGGCACAGCGGCGACAATTAAAGGGCACAGTGGTGACAATTAAAGGGCACAGTGGTGACAATTAATGGCACAGTGGCTGCGTTTAATGGCATGGCACAGTGGTGCGAATTGATGGCACAGTGGCTGCGTTTGATGAAATGGCACAGTGGTGACAATTAATGGCACAGTGGTGACAATTAATGGCACAGTGGCTGCGTTTGATGGCATGGCGCAGTGGTGACAATTAATGGCACAGTGGCTGCGTTTGATGGCATGGCACAGTGGTGACAATTGATGGCTCAGTGGCTGCGTTTGATGGCATGGCACAGTGGCTGCATTTGATGGGCACAGTGAGGCTGCAATTTTTTTTTTCCGTTTGCGCCCCCCCAAAAATGTTGAGCACCAGCCGCCACTGCCGCCTGTACATTTCCTCCAACCCTGTGAGCACCTCCAGCAGCGTGATTTTTTTATCATTGATGGGACCGGGACACCTATGCACATTTTGCATTTGAACTCTACTTAACATGAGATCTTAAAGAGGAAGTAAATCCAGATGGGTTTTACTTTCCTCTTTGTTTCCCTGCAAAGGTAAAGCATAGTAGCCCATTATGTGACACTTACCTGCAAGAGAAGCCTTCCCCCATTGCAGCGAGCGTCCATTCTTCACCCCTCTTCCTTTCGGGGCCGCGAAATTCGGCTCTGTGATTGGCTGGAGTCGCGTGACGTCATTCCCGCACATGTGCGTGGGAGCCACCACTTACAGCATGACCCGAGCTAGAAACAGCACAGCGTGCCCTTTCTAACTCCAGCGCATGCGCAGAAGAAATTGCCATACGCCGATTTGTAAATATCTCCTAAACCGTGTCGGGGGAAATCGCATGCGATCCGGACAGGAATTGCACTGCATTCCTGTTTAAATCGTATGCAGTTCTTTGCAGTTTGATTTGCGCCATTTATTTTGTATTGACGCAAATTGCATTGAAAAGTATCGCATTTTCACGAATACTCCCACCACATGTGCACCACATGTTTGAGTGCCATCATTCTTAATGGCATCCCAAATGTGGTGCAATTCTGCCGTGATTGTTGCGTGACTGAATCAGGCAGCAATCGCAGCAAAAGGAATGCTTCAAAGCATGTCGCCCAAAAAGGAACAAAAGCTTCTTTTGGGTGACAGACACGCACGATGCCCCGTACACGCGACCGGGTTTTCCGACGGGAAAACTGTGAGGAGAGCGTTTGGCTGGGAATCCCGGCTGTGTGTATGGTCCCACTTGCAGTTTTTCCGATGGGAAAACTGACTAACCCGCCGGACAAAAAAAAAAGAGAACCAGCTCTCTTTTTTCCCGCCGGGATTCCCGGCTAACTTTTTCCCGTCCGAAAACCCGGCCGTGTGTAGCAGAAACCGGCCATTTTTGGCAGTTTTCCTGTGGGGAAAAACTCAGATGGAGCATAAACACGGTCGGGATTCCCGAGGAAAGGCTCTCATGTGAGTTTTCCCGACGGGAAAACCGATCGTCTGTATGGGGGAAAAGTAGAGAGCAGGTTCTCTTTTTCCCTCTGGATTTCCAACGGACCTTTTCCCGTCGGGAATCCTGGTCGTGTGTACTAGGCATGAGGCACCACATTGAAGTAAATAGCGTCATATGACATCCTCCCAGAATCGGGCCACTCTCCAGCGCAATATGTCACCCACGCGGTGTACATCCGACACGGTCGATGACAGATCATTGTACTGGTACCATGTGATTGCTGTGGCCAATCACAGCAGATCACATGACAGTTGTAAACAGTGAAAGGCTTTGTTAAATGTCTTTGATTGTGTACTATTGTGAGTGATGAGCTCTGTGATTGGTCACAGTCATCACTTTACTGCACTGGTGGCAGTATGTAAATTTTTTTTTTTTTTTCAAATTTCAACTTTAAAAAACTCGCCTTACCTTTTACTAAATATCTTGGACACTCTACTTTCCAAAAGGGAGTCATTTGGGGAATATTTGTACTGTCCTGACATTTTCAGGCCTCAAGAAAAGGGGATAGGCCGTCAGTACATCAGGATTGATAAATTTTCAGAAATATACCATAGTTTGTGGGCTCTATAACTTTCCTACAGACTAAACAATATACACTGATTTGGGTTATTTTCACCAAAGAAATGTAACAGAGTACATGTTGTCCTAACTTTATGAAGAAATATGATTTATTTTGCAAAATTTTATAACAGAAACGAAAAAAAAAAGCAAAAAAAAAACAAAAACAAAACAGCAGCGATTAAACAAAACCAAAATAAAGCTCTATTTGTGTGAAAAAAAGATAAAAATTTCATATGGGTACAGTGTTGCATGACCGCGCAATTGTCATATAAAGTGTGACAGCGCTGAAAATTGGCATGGGCAGGAAGGGGGTAAAAGTGTTTTTTCAGTCTATGGGTAATGCTGGACCTGTGCTTTTAATAAAGGATCAGTACTTTAATTGTTCATTTTTTTATGGGGGGTGGGGGGCAACCACTTACTTGCTCCCCTTGGAGGACAGGTAGGTGGAACCCCCCCAATAAAAAATGAACAATGAAAGTACTGATCCTTTATTAAAAGTATTGCGTCCTCACACCTCACACATTGCTCTTTGCCTTATCTGGAAGGTCTAGTTTACAGGAGGACCACACCCAGGACTGATGACATCATAATGTGTACAGTAGACACCTGTATACTATAGATTAGGCCTGCTCTGTAAACACACATTAGGAGGTTTCATGTATTGTGAATCCTCTAATGCAGCCGTCACTAAATGGCGGCCCGCGGTCCGAGTCCGGCCCGAGTGATGCTTCTGCCCGGACCGCAATGCCGCCAGTATAATTTTACTGTCAGCGTTGGTTTGCTGGGGCCGCGGGTTTCCCCAGCAACCAGTGACGCTGTGAGCGCACCGCAGGTCTCGGAGTTGACCAGCTTGCACTCACGGACCGCGAGTAGGGGCTTGACGTCACATGCGCGCCCCGCCCCCTGCTGCTCGCGGGTCCACTCCTGGCTCTCCTTACGAGTATGAGCACGTTGTCACATGCGCGCCCTGCCCCCTTGCTACTCGCGGTCCCGGGCTCCTTATCTCGCAGCATTGCATTCAAGGTATGTGACATGTTTCTTAGTGATCACTGCTGGTCATATGTTTAAAGGTCACGCTATTGGGCACCTTTTTTATGTTAAGGGGCACTCTGATGGACGAATTTTATTTTAAGGGGCACTCTGATGGGTATATTTTTAATCTGCACACTGATGGGCATATTTTGTTAAGGGGCACACTGATGGACACATTTTGTTGTGCCCATCAGAGTGCCCCTTAACATAAAATATGCCCATCTGTGTACACATTAAAAATATACCCATCAGCGTGCCCCTTAAAATAAAATGTGTCCATCAGAGTGCCCATTAACATAAAAGGTGCCCATCAGCCTGACCCTTATTTTATGTTAAGGGACATTGCTGATGGGGACATTTTTTGTTAAGGGGCACTCTGATGGGCATATTTTATTTTAAGAGCAACACTGATGGGCACATTTTGTATTAAAGGGCACTCTAAATGGCCGATTTTATGTTAAGGGCCATGTTTTGTTGTGCCCATCAGAGTGCCCCTTAATATACATTTTTCCCCTTTCAGGGTGTCCCTTAACATAAAATGTGCCCATCAGAGTGTCCCTCAATATAAAATGTGCCCATGGGCACATTTTATGTCAAGGGGCATGCTGTTGGACATATTTTATGTTAAGGGGCACTCTCATGGGCAAATTTTATGTTAAGGGGCACTCTGATGGGCAAATTTTATGTTAAGGGACACGTTCTGTTGTGCCCAGCAGAGTGCCCCTTAATATAAAATGTGCCCATAAGGGTGCCCCTTAACATAAAATTTGCCCATCAGAGTGTCCCTTAACATAAAATGTGCCCATCAGCGTGACCCTTATTTTATGTTAAGGGGCATGCTGATGGGCACATTTTATGTTAAGGGGGACTCTGATGGGGACACCTGATGTAAAGGAGCGCTGTGATGGGGACCCCTGATGTAAAGGGGCGCTGTCATGGGGACACCTGATTTAAAGGGGCGCTGTGATAGGGACACCTGTTGTAAAGGGGCACTGTAATGGGAACACCTGATTTAAAGGGGCGCTGTGATAGGGACACCTGTTGTAAAGGGGCACTGTAATGGGAACACCTGATTTAAAGGGGCGCTGTGATAGGGACACCTGTTGTAAAGGGGCACTGTAATGGGAACACCTGATTTAAAGGGGCGCTGTGATAGGGACACCTGTTGTAAAGGGGCACTGTAATGGGAACACCTGATTTAAAGGGGCGCTGTGATAGGGACACCTGTTGTAAAGGGGTGCTGTGATAGCGACACCTGTTGTAAAGGGGTGCTGTGATAGCGACACCTGATGTAAAGATCCACTGTGATGGGGACAAATTGGGACTTGAGATTCGGACCTCGGCCCAAAGAAAATTTTAGTGACCGGACCTCCTTGAATTTTAATTCAAGACCCCTGCTCTAATGAGTAACAGTAACAACAAATTAAATACAACTTAATTAAAGATAAAGTTTAATCTGCTTACAATTGCCTTCCTTGGTTCCTACTCCAAAACCTCATCAACGTGCTAATTAACACTTTAATCACTTCACCTCTGGAAGATTTACTCCCCTTCCTGACCAGGCCATTTTTTATGATATGGCAATCGTGTGGTCATACAACGATGTACCCAAATAAAATTTACCGTATTTATCGGCGTATACCGCGCACTATTTTGCCCTGAAAATCAGGGCAAAATCGTGAGTGCGCGATATACGCCGATACCCGCTTTCCCGCGCCGAGTTTGAATACTGCGCTGACATATACCGAGCGCAGTACACTCGTGTATAGTCGGGCAGTCTCGGCTACACTCGCGCTCACGTCCTGTACGTCCAGGACGTCAGCGCGAGCATTGCCGACTATACGCGAGTGTACTGCGCTCGGTATATGCCGGCGCAGTATTCAAACTCGGCGCGGGAAAGCGGGAAACGAGCGAGGAGGACTCCGCAGAAGGACACCGGACCCGACGAAAAGGACACCCGAAGCCGCAGACGGACGCCATGCAAGACACCAAACTGTAAGTACAAAAATCTTTTTTTCACAGGAATTTCTGGGCAACTTTAGGGGTGCGCGCTATATAACTTTTTTCCCACAAATATAGCCTTCTTTTGGTGGCATTTGATCACCACTTAAAATTCAGGGGGGTTGTAATGGCGCTTGCAAATAAATATAATAAATTATGCTAATAACAATATATAAATAATAAGCGCCATTATACCCCCCCTGAATTGTATCTGTTGTCAGTGTGAGAGCACTATTAGTCGTGGCTGCTGCTTATTAGTTTTATTCATATTATATTTTAGCTTAGTTGCCCTTGGTTAGGTTGATTTGCGCATTAGTTCCACCCCCTTTTTATATTTGATCACCACTGAGGTTTTTTTTTTTTTTTTTTGCAGTATAAACAAAAAACAACAATTAAAAAAAAAAGATTAATTAAAAAAATATAATTCCTTCATAAAGTTAGGCCAGTATGTATTCTGCTACATATTTTTGGTTAAACAACCCCAATAAGTGTATATTGATTGGTTTACGTGAACATTATAGCTTCTACAAACTATTGTATATATTTATAGATTTTTTTATTTATTTTTTAGACCAGTAATGGCGGCGATAAGCGACTTATAGCAGGACTGCGATATTGCGGACAACATTCTGACACTTTGTAGGAACCAATGACACGAATACTGGGATCAGGACTAAAAAAATGCACTGTCACTGTACTAATGATACTGGCTGGGAAGGGGTTAAACATCTAGCGCGATCAAGGGGTTAAATGTGTGCCTAGCCAGTGTTTATGTGCACTGTATGTGCTGCTTTTACTAGGGGAATTGGATTCTAGTCCCTTTGCATGTACACATAATCCATCCTCTCCCCCCCTGTCAGATTGGAACTCTGACTTGTTTAGCAGTAGATACGTGCAATTTGTTTTGTTCCGAATGAGTTTTTTGACGAAATTCGACAAATTCGTTAATTCAGAAATATTCGCATTAACGAAACCCCATTTTAATTAATCTTTCCGAAAAAGAAAATGTGGAAATTCAAAAATACGTAAATTTGAAATACGAAAATTAAAAATATCGGAAATTCGAAAATTGGAAAATCCGAAAATATAAATGAAAATTTGAAAACCCAAAAATGTGAATATCTAAAATAAGAACTAACTAATAATAATAACTATTACTAACTAATAAATTATAGGTATTGGAATTTCCTTTCACATTTGGCATCCTTTCAAATTTATAATAAATAATAATAAAATCTTTTTAATATTATTATTATTTATTTTTTATTTTTTTCAAGTCGCATCCTATTTCCTGGCAATTGCACTGTTCAAATTTACTTTGTGGTGCCGCACCGATTTGAAAAAATAGCTTCTGTAACGACATTCACATTGTAACGCCGCATACGCGGCTTATTTTGCCGCGATTAGTTTACTGTTTTTTTTTTTCACAAAGAATTTACATTGATGTCTATGGCCGAACGCCAATGCCGCCTGAAAAAAAGGGTCCGGGACTTGTTTTCAGGCGGCAGGCGTACGGCGTTTATGAGATGTGAACCATCTCATAGACATCAATGGAAATTCTCCCCTCCAGCGGCACGGGCGTCGCGCTTCAGGCGTTTTGTCGCCTAGGTGTGAATGCAGCCTAAGCCCAGGGATGGACTGGCCATTGGGACTACAGGGAGTTTCCCGGGGGGCCGATGGCTCAGTGGGCCAGCTTCAGTGACAGCGGACTGCCGCCCCCTCTGCTCCTCTGTCTCTCCCTCCCTGCAGTGCTCACCTGGGGGGAACAGAGAAGCAGGGGGAGGACCAGAGGAGCAGGGGGGCGACAGAGGAGCATGGGGGAGGGGACAGACAGCTGACTCAACAGCTATGGCCTGGGAGCTTCTCACTTCTGCCTAATCTTGTCCCATAAGGGGGGGGCACCGAACTGATTCTTTGCCCCGGGTGAAACAATGTCTAGCTTCCCCACTGGTACTGCCTATAAGAGTACCAGTACCAGCCGTTCTACAGTAATAAAGTAGAACGGCTAGTGGCTAGTGAAGGGGGAGAGGGGGCTTGGGTAGCCGGGGGGGGGGGGGGTGCGGGAGTTGTCCGGCCACCATAGGAGAGATCTGTCAAAATGGGCCAGTCTGGATGAAGTCCAGGGCCAAATTTCTGTCCCAGTCCAGCCCTGCCTAAGCCCCCATTCACACCTAGGCGTTTTGTCGCCTGTAGTGTGACGCCGCAGCAGCCCCGAGACGCTGGAGGGATGAAAACACATTGCCCTCTATGGAGATGGTTCACATCTCCACGCCGAACGCCGTACGCCTGCCGCCTGAAAAAAAGTCCCGGACCTTTTTTTCAGGCGGCTTTCGGCGTTCGGCATAGGAGATGTGAACCATCTCCATAGAGGGGGTGAGGCTGCATTCGCAATCGCGGCGTTTTGTCATCGCAAATCGTGGTACAAAACGTCGCAATTTGTCACCGCAATTTGCGGGACAAAACGCAGCGATTTTGTACGCCTAGGTGTGGATGCAACCTAAAGCCGCACAGATGTCTTCAAAGTCGCAGCCAAAATCGCACTGAGATGTGGCTTTTCAGGTGGAATCGCACAATTTCAAAGCCTCACGATTTCAAAGCTGTACTCAATGTGAACGGCGGCTCAGTACCATTCTGGGGTTCAGCGCGTAACAAACAATCAAGAAAAAATGGACGATTGTTTGTCTGATTTTCCTATAGTATGTACCAGCTTAAGCCCTTGTTCACATTGGAAAGGTCAAATCGCATGACAAGTCGCATTCTATTGCTGGTAACTGCACTGTTCAAATCGATGCGACTTTGCAGTGCCGTACCGATTTGAAAAAATTAGTTCCTGCACTACTTTTTCAGATTTCCCGGTGTGACTTGAATAGACATCTGTGCATGAAGACGCACAGATGTCTTCAAAGTCGCACCCAAAATCGCTTTTCAGGTGAAATCGCACCATTTCAAAGCTGTACTCAATGTGAATGGGGGCTTAGTACCATTCTGGACGATTATTTGTCTGATTTTCTTATAGTATGTACCAGCTTAAGCCCTCGTTCACATTGGACAGGTCAAATCGCATGACAAGTCGCATTCTATTGCTGGCAACTGCACTGTTCAAATCGATGCGACTTTGCAGTGCCGTACCGATTTAAAAAAATGAGTTCCTGCACTACTTTTTCAGATTTCCGGGTGTGACTTGAATAGACATCTGTGCATGAAGACGCACAGATGTCTTCAAAGTCGCACCCAAAATCGCACAGAGACGCGGCTTTGAAATTGTGCGATTTAAAGTGAAATCGCATGATTTTAAAGCCGCACTCAATGTGAACGGGGGCTTAGTCCCTATTCGGTGGTTCGGCGTGTAACGCACAATCGAGGAAAAATGGACGGTTGTTTGTCTGATTTTCTTATAGTATGTACCAGCTTAAGCCCCCGTTCACGTTGGAGCGACTTGCCATGTGATTGGACAGGTCCAATCGCATGACAAGTTGCATCCTATTTGCTGGTAATTGCACTGTTCAAATTGGTGCGACTTTGCGGTGACGGACCGATTTGAAAAAGGCGTTTTCTGCACTGTTCGAATCAATGCGACTTTGCAGTGCCTTACTGATTTGAAAAAGTCGTTTTCTGCACTACTTTTGGCGATTTTGGGTGCGACTTGAATGAAGCCGCACAGATGTCTTCAAAGTCGCACCCAAAATCGCACTGAGATGTGGCTTTTCAGGTGAAATCGCACAATTTCAAAGCCTCACGATTTCAAAGCTATACTCAATGTAAACGGGGGCTCAGTACCATTCTGGGGTTCAGCGCGTAACAAACAATCGAGAAAAAATCGAGAAAAAAATGGACGATTGTTTGTCAAATCGCATGACAAGTCGCAATCTATTGCTGGCAACTGCACTATTCAAATCGATGCGACTTTGCAGCGCCGTACCGATTTGAAAAAATGAGTTCCTGCACTACTTTTGCAGATTTCCCGGTGTGACTTGAATAGATATCTGTGCATGAAGTCGCACAGATGTCTTCAAAGTCGCACCCAAAAATCGCACAGAGACGCGGCTTTGAAATTGTGCGATTTCAGGTGAAATCGCATGATTTTAAAGCCGCACTCAATGTGAACGGGGGCTTAGTACCATTCTGGGGTTCGGCGTGTAACGCACAATCGAGGGAAAATGGACGGTTGTTTGTCTGATTTTCTTATAGTATGTACCAGCTTAAGCCCCCGTTCACGTTGGAGCGACTTGCCATGTGATTGGACAGGTCCAATCGCATGACAAGTTGCATCCTATTTGCTGGTAATTGCACTGTTCAAATTGGTGCGACTTTGCGGTGACGGACCGATTTGAAAAAGTCGTTTTCTGCACTGTTCGAATCAATGCGACTTTGCGGTGCCTTACTGATTTGAAATAGTCGTTTTCTGCACTACTATTGCCGATTTTGGGTGCGACTTGAATAGACATCGGTGGATGAACCTGCAAAGATCGCACCCGAGATGTTGCTTTGAAAACGTGCGATTTCAGATGAAGTCGCAGTCAATGTGAACTTTTTATGCTGTGGGGAGATTTCCTGGGACTTCCTGTCCTGATTGATGATTGGCTGACATTGGATACATAGCAGAGGTGAGATGATGATTGTTCTGGCAGACAATGGCGCAGTGTGTCAGTCGCAGGCAATTTATTGGCTGGAATGTGAGTGTCGCCGCGGTGACCATTGTTCCCGGCTTCCTGGGTCTATTCTGGTTTCCCCGGCAACCCTTGTTGTTGTTGATACAGAAAGTTCCCAAAGAGTTTTCAGTGAATGAGAGGAGCGGGCGGTGAGTGCGACTTATTCATGGCGGGGATGGGAAGTCGCAGCCCACGGGGGGCCCCTTCGATGCTGCCAGATATCCGCCATCCGGGCCTCCTCCTGGGGGACCCCGACACCCTTTCTGTGCGGGGATACTCCCGAGCGGGAGGCAAAGAGGACCTGTCTGCTTCCTCCATTCGGAGGAGGGCGACTCTGCGTGACAACCTGAGAAAGAGCGGGACCGTTCACCTGGACACCTGGAGGAGCCTGGACCACTGGGCCAACGCCGGTAATACTGCTTGTCAATCCCTCGTAGCCAAAAGTCTTCTATTTGGAAGAGCTAGAACCACTGTCTGCTTTTTTTTCTGCTGACCGTGACCCCATTGTGGAAATTTCCCTCACTTCCTGTCCTGGTGACACCAGCACAAGAAATGGGAGGGGCTGGGACAGGAAGGCACATACAGGAAATTAAAACTTTATCAGACATTCTAGCCTTTCCCCAGTCTACTGACAATGGGGTAGATTCATGTACCTGCGCTTCTTCTTACGGCGGCGCAGCATATCGTATTTACGATACGCCGCCGTAACTTACAGGAGCAAGTGCAGTATTCACAAAGCACTTGCTCCGTAAGTTGCGGCGGCTTAGCGTAAATGGGGCCGGCGTAAGCCTGCGTAATTCAAATGTGGAAGGGGGAGCTTGTTTTATGCTAATGTGTGATGACCTGACGTGATTGACGTGTTTTACGAACGGCGCATGCGCCGTCCGTGTACATATCCCAGTGTGCATTGCTCCCAAGTACGCCGCAACGACGTATTGGTTTCGACGTGAATGTAAATCACGTCCAGCCCTATTCGCGAACGACTTACGCAAACGACGTAAAAAATTCAAATTTCGAAGCGGGAACGACGTCCATACTTAACATTGGCTGCGCCACCTAATAGCAGGAACAACGTTACGCCGAAAAAGCCTAACGTAAAGGACGTAAATAAATTGCGCCGGCCGTACGTACGTTTGTGAATCGCCGTATCTAGGTAATTTGCATATTCTACGCCGAAAACAACGGAAGTGCCCCTAGCGGCCAACGTAATATTGCACACAATTCTACGCCGCCGCATTCAAGTTACGTCGGCGGTGGAAGCCTATTTTTTTAGCGTATCTGCCTTTGAGAATCGGCGTAACGATACGCCGGCGCAGATTTGAAATTACGGCGGCCTACCTGGAGATATGCCGCCGTAAAAGCTACCTGAATCTACCCCAATGTGATTTAGTCTGTGTCCCCATTAGAAAGATTTCTCATCACTTCCTGTCTGGAGGAAATCTTTTTATCGAACTCACCATGGCAATAAAAATATGTGGGCTAAAATTGTGGGAGGGGCTTTGCTAGCTTCTTATTGGTGTCTGTGTCCCCATTGGGGAGATTTCACATCACTTCCTGTACTGACAGGAAGAGGACATCTCTTTATTGAAATTACTATGGCAGTGAACATATTTTGGGGAGGGTCTGCTAGCCTTTTATTGCTGTCTGTGTCCCCATTCTGGAAATTTTCACTCACTTCCTGTCCAGGTGACATAGCTCAAAAAATGGGAGGAGCGGTTGTCACTGGGACAGGAAGGCACAGATAGAAAATAAAAACTTTATCAGAAGTTCTAAACTTTCCCCAGTCTACTGACAATATGTTTTAGTCTGTGTCCCCATTGGAGAGATTTCGCATCACTTCCTGTCTGGAGGAAATCTCTTTATCAAAAAAAATAAATATTTTTTATTAGATCAGGGGTTATAGGGGGGTGGGGGGGGGGCTTTGATAGCTTTTTATTGGCGTCTGTGTCCCCATTCTGGAAATGTTCACTCACTTCCTGTCCTGGTGACACCAGCACAAGAAATAGGAGGAGCTGGGACAGGAATGCACAGACAGAAAATTTAAAACTTTTTCAGAAGTTCTAACCTTTCCCCAGTCTACTAATGACATGTTTTAGTCTGTGTCCCCATTGAAGAGCTTTTTCATCACGTCCTGTTCTGACATTATGGCAGTCAAAATACTTTTTATTAGATGAGGTGTTAAGGGAGGGGGGGGGGGCTTTGTTAGCTTCTTATTGGTGTCTGTGTCCCTATTCTGGAAATGTTCACTCACTTCCTGTCATGGTGACACCAGCACAGGAAATTAGAGGAGCGGTTGTCACTGGGGCAGGAAGGCGCAGATAGAAAGTGAAAATTTAGACAGAAAATTAGAAATCAGAAGTTACCTTTCCCCAGTCTACTGATGACCTGTTTTAGTCAGTGTCCCCATTGGAGAGATTTCTCATCACTTCTTTTCAGGGCAGCCATCAGGAATTACACAGCTTCATCAGGCATGGGCTGCCGCAAATTGAGAAGCAGGGGGGGGGGGGGGGCTCTTTACAAAAAAAAAGAAGAAATAAAGAAAAATATATATATATATAAAAAAAGGGGGGTAGCCATCCGGAACCTCTGGTCCCTTTAATAAAAAATAAATAAAAAAATATATAAAAAAAAAAAGGGGGAGGGGTTGCCATCCAGGGCCCTGGGGACCTCTGGACCCTTTAATAAAAAAAAACAATAAAAAAAAAATATATATAAACAAAAATAAAAAAATAAACATTTATAAAAAAAAAGGGGGTTTGCCACATGGGGCCCTGGGGACCTCTGAGCCCTTTAATAATAATAATAATAATAATAATAATAATAATAATAAAAAAAAAAATATATATATATATATATATATATATATATATATATATATATATATATATATTATATATATATATATATATATATATATATAAAAGAAAAAGAAGACATAAAATAATAATTAAAAAAAAGGGGGGTTGCCATAGGGGGCCCTGGGGACCTCTGGGCCCTTTAATAATAAATAATATTATATATATATATATATATATATATATATATATATATATATATATATATATATATATATATATATATTATTTTTTTTAAATATATCTTTATTTTGTTTTTTATTAAAGGGCCAAATTTTTTTTTTTTAGATATAAATAAAAATATAAATAAATAAATAAAAATAAAAAAATATGAAAAAAGGGGGGGTTGTCATCCGGACCTCTAAAAAAAAAAAAAAAAATTGGCCCTTTAATACAAAACAAAATAAAAATATATTTTTTTATAAAAAATAAATACAAAAAGGGGGGGTTTGCTATCCGGGCCCCTTACAGGTGTACTGCCTGTACCCCCCTGATAGCGGCCCTACTTCTTTTCCCAACAGGAAGTGAAGAGGAAATCACTTTATTAACATCATCATGGCAATCAAAATAATTGTTATTAGATGGGGAAGGTCGGTTAGCTTTTCTTTTGCTTTTGTTGTCCCCATTCTGGAATTTTTTTCTCACTTTCTGTCTTGGTGACACCAACAGAAGAAATGGTAGAAACAGTTGTCACCGGGAACAGGAAGACACAGACTGAAAATTCATACTTTAACAGAAGTTCTAACCTCCCCCAGTCTACTAATGACATGTTTCAGTCGGTTGTTCCTATTGGGTACATTTCTTATCACTTCCTGTCCTGACAGGAAGTGAATAGGAAATCTCCATATCAAAATCCTGATGACAGTCAAATGTTTTTTTATTAGATCGGGAGGATCAATTAGCTTTTTATGTGTCCCCATTCTGGAAATTTTCACTCACTTCCTATCCTGGTGACACCAGCACAAGTAATAGAAAAAGCAGATGGCACCAGGATAGGAAGGCACAAACAAAGGGAGAGATTTCTCATCACTTCCTGGCCTGACATAAATTGGAAATCACTTTATCCCCATCATTTTTTATTAGATGGGGAGGAGCTGTTAGCTTTATTTTTATGTCTCTTTGTCCCCATTCTAGACATTTTCACTCACTTCCTGTCTTGGTGACACCAGCACAAGAAATGGGAGCAGTGGTTGTCACAGAGACAGGAAGGCACAGACAGAAAATGAAAACTTTAACAGATGTTCCTGTTTCAATCTGTGTTCCCATTGGGGAGATTTTGGCTTAAGATTTTAAAGCTGAACTCCAGAAAGGTACAAAAGGTTGCAGTCCCTGTACAGCAGAGCTCAGACTGGGGGAGGGAGAAACAGCACAAAGAGCCAATCAGATAATGTGCTGACAAGAAGCACGTAGAAAGGAGGTGAGAGCAGAGTGACAGAAAGATGAACACATCACTTTGCCTGCTGTGCTGCATCTCCATTCCTTGTCGAATCACAGGCTGAGGGTGAGTCAAGGATGACCTGGGCTCAGAGGAAATGGGTTGAATGATGGTCACCAGATAGAGGGCAACTAGTGGTGAAAAAAAGTGCTGTGAATCATTGGCCAGCAGCTGTGTCCAGTCGATTTGTTGTATCTAGGTGCGTCTACATGTCGCTCAAATTACACAGCCTGTAATGCCTAGTGTGGAAATGGCACATTTGGCCACTAGATGGTGCTAAGTATCATGGGAAATGCCTATGATACTTAGCGATGGGTAAATGCTGTATTTCCTTTCTAAATCAATAGATAACATACAACCAGCACAGTATTGAGCTGTCATAAGAAAGGCAGATTTTTCTATTTTATTTTTTTAAACAACAAACATGTTATACTTACCTGCTCTGTGCAGTGGTTTTGCACAGAGCAACCTGATCCTTCTCTTCTGGGGTCCCCCACGGGCACACTTGGCCCCTCCCTCCTGCCGAGTGCCCCGCAGTAAGCAGCTTGCTATGGGGGCACCCGAGCAGGCTCACTCCTGAGCTGCTGCTCTGTGTGTCCATTCACACATGGAACGCGGCACAGCCCCACCCCTGCTCTCTCCTCACTGGCTGTGATTGACCGTAGAGGCAGCCAATGAGAAGGAAGGAACCCTGGAGAGCTGTTGTTCTCCTGCACATCACTGGATCGCGATGGGGCTCAAGTAAGTATTAGGGGGAGGGGGACTGGAGAGGTACAGCACAAAGAAGGTTTTTTACCTTCGTGCATAGAATGCACAAAACCATAAAAAACCTTCAGCCTTTACAACCACTTTATTATTTTTTGCCCTCATTCACACAGAAGGAATGTACACTTTCACCGGGCAATGGATCATTCCAACGTGTATGGTCAGCTTTAGGGATATAAGGGGACCTATCAGCAGTAGTGATGGAGGGATCTACCCGGGTGTGATTAGCCAAGGGTTTCACAAATCTAGTTCAAAATTGGACGAGCCAAAATGTACAGGCGAATCCTATTAAAGTCTATAGGGGGGGGGGGGGGGTTTGATTAGCCAAGGGTTTTGTGAATCTAGTTCAAAATTGGACCAGCCCAAATTTAAAGGGGAATCCTACTAAAGTATATGGAGGGGGGTGATTAGCCAAGGGGTTTGCGAATTTAGTTTAATATTGGATGAGCCCAAATGTACAGGCGAATCCTATTAAAGTCTATAGGGGGGGGTGATTAGCCAAGGGTTCTGCGAATCTAGTTCAAAATTGGACCAGCCCAAATTTACAGGGGAATCCTACTAAAGTATGTGGAGGGGGGTGATTAGCCAAGAGTTCTGCAAATCTAGTTCAATATTGGATGAGCCCAAATGTACAGGCGAATCCTATTAAAGTCTATAGGGGGGGGGGGTGATTAGCCAAGGGTTTTGCGAATCTAGTTCAATATTGGATGAGCCCAAATGTAGAGGTGAATCCTATTAAAGTCTATAGGGGTGGGGGGGGGGGGTGATTAGCCAAGGGTTCTGCGAATCTAGTTCAAAATTGGACCAGCCCAAATTTACAGGGGAATCCTACTAAAGTATATGGAGGGGGTGATTAGCCAAGAGTTCTGCGAATCTAGTTCAATATTGGATGAGCCAAAATGTAGAGGCGAATCCTATTAAAGTCTATAGGGGGGCGTGATTAGCCAAGGGTTTTGCGAATCTAGTTCAATATTGGATGAGCCCAAATGTACAGGCAAATCCTATTAAAGTCTATAGGGGGGGAGGGGTGATTAGCCAAGGGTTTTGCGAATCTAGTTCAATATTGGATGAGCCCAAATGTACAGGCAAATCCTATTAAAGTCTATAGGGGGGGTGATTAGCTAAGGGTTTTGTGAATCTAGTTCAATATTGGATGAGCCCAAATGTACAGGCGAATCCTATTAAAGTCTATAGGGGGGGGGTGATTAGCCAAGGGTTATGCGAATCTAGTTCAAAATTGGACCAGCCCAAATTTACAGGGGAATCCTACTAAAGTATATGGAGGGGGTGATTAGCCAAGAGTTCTGCAAATCTAGTTCAATATTGGATGAGCCCAAATGTACAGGCGAATACTTTAAAATTCTATGGGGGGGTGATTAGCCAAGGGTTTTGTGAATCTAGTTCAATATTGGATGAGCCAAAATGTACAGGCAAATACTATTAAAGTCTATAGGGGGGGGGTGATTAGCCAAGGGTTCTGTGAATCTAGTTCAATATTGGATGAGCCCAAATGTACAGGCGAATACTTTAAAATTCTATGGGGGGGTGATTAGCCAAGGGTTTTGTGAATCTAGTTCAATATTGGATGAGCCAAAATGTACAGGCAAATACTATTAAAGTCTATAGGGGGGGTGATTAGCCAAGGGTTCTGTGAATCTAGTTCAATATTGGATGAGCCCAAATGTACAGGCAAATACTATTAAAGTTTATAAGGGCGGTCAGTATTGTTGTTCAATTCTGAAAAGGGAGCTGGGCACTGCTGTGGCCGACATGTACCAATGCAAAAACTGCCATTTAGTGTGGGGGGGGGGTGTCTTTTCATGCAGCTTCCAGGGCAACATTGAAAAATAATTATTCCTTCAAATAACATGCTTCAGGGATGCCTTAAAGTGTCACTAAACCCACATGATAAAAAAACGCAGAATAAATGCTGTATTACATGCTGTTCATACTCACTATAAGATTTGTTTTCTGTTTTCTGCAAAAAAACTGGTTGGTCCTGTAGCTCTCTATCTCCCCCTTCTGTTCTTGTCTTCAATTCAGCTAGAGATTTTGCAGCTGTAGTGGCAACTCTGCACATGCTCAGTTTTCAGTGAGTTTCTATGCTGAGCATTTCCTCCCTATCTAGCATGGCTTTCTCCGTAATGGAGAAATTAGTGTAGGCATGCAGGGACACAAAGGGCGTTCTTCACAGGTGAAAAAGGACTGGAAAACGAATGCAGCCACCTCATCTAAAGACTGGTGGGCTGCAATATAAAAGTGTTTGTTCTTGGGTTTAGATGTATACTTTGACCCTAAAGCCCCCATACACACGGCAGGACATTTTTGTGACAACAAACTTCTCAAATGAGCACGTTTTCAAAAAAATCCTACCGTGTGTATGCTCCATCGGACAAACTTTTTCGGTTTTAATCGGACAAAAGTTCGCTCTGCAAACAGACAAACTTTTCGGCAACAAAAGTCCTACGGTGCAAAGTCCTATCGTGTGTACAGAAATCCATCGGAAGTACAAATACGCATGCCCAGAACCAATGTTAAAATCAACCAACAATAGCAGAAGTTGGCCAAAGGGTGGCGGTAAAGAGCAGAAAAACCATGTGATGTTGGGAACGTTTTGGGAAAGTTTGCAGAAAAGTCCTGCCGTGTGTTTGCTATGGGTGTGCCCGGCCAACTCCCTTCGGACAAAAATCCACGGAAAATGTTGTTTGAAGTCCGACCATGTGTATGAGGCTTTACGCTGCCACCAACATATGGAATATTTTGACAGTCGGGGGAGTCTTCCATCTGACAAGGCAACTGTCGGTTGCCAGGTGGAAGCAGTCAAAAGCTGCCCAATTGCTCCATGCACCCTTGGTACACTTCTATACCCCCTCCCAATGTGGGCCCTCCTGAACCATACCAGGCCCCCCACCTCAAAGCACCTTGTTCCCATGTTGATGAGAACATGGGCCTCTTCTCCACAACCCTGGCCTGTGCTTGTGAAAGTATGCAGGCAATGGGCTTATCGGAATCTGGAAGAACCCTTTAAGAAAGTCGCATGGAAGTGGGACCTGAAGTCGAATTAGAAGTCATATGACTTACATGTGGGATCAGTGTCAACATATCCTAATTATAAGAAAAACCAACGTCTCTATGCACATCTCTGAATGGAGTTGTCCTTTAAATCAGGAGACTTAGACAATAAAGAATACATATAAGGAAGGGGATCTCTCCGGCCCCCCCGCTGGGATTTGCTTTATCTAGATCAGCAGCCATGTTGGAGGAATGAACGGATATCGGTTTCGGGATCCGGCACTGGATTTCACATCTTATCGTTCTTTCCGTCATCACCTTCCTCAGAGCCGTCTGTGGATTGTCATTGAAATGGAAATGATTTGGAGAATTCAGACATTCGTTGTCCACCTGATCGAATACGGACTATCTAAAGAATGAATCTGATAGGGCGGCCGTCTCATGTGACCCATCCGGTCTCCAAAAGAGAGGAATTCTTTTATTATAGCGGAGTAATTCAACGCCGACTATTCAGTCCCATAAACTTTGTGCTAAAATATCTGGGTCACTACTTTAGTCTTACAGCTGAACTCCAAGCAAACAGCTGAATGCACAGATAATATAAATATATGGGAGATGATTCACCTGTATTTCTGTCCATCCAGTCCTGAGATTTACACAGCTCTGCCATATAGCACAGTACTGTGCAGGAGACCTGATTTGTCTTTGCTGCAGTGACAGCCTGGTCCCCTCGCTGCCCACCGCTTTTAACCTCTTGCCATCAATGTAACGCATATATGTGGTGGCAAAGACGGCGAGCTTTATTGTTCACATGACGCACATATGTGTCAATGGATGGCAGAGGTTTCTGTGCTGACAATGTGCTCACTGTGTGCTCCCAGCACAGTGACAGCCTCCTGACTGGCTCCAGATCATATGATCACTCTGACGGCAAACACAGACAGTGTGCACGCACCCACACAGCTGTCAATTGACCAACAGATGAGTCCCAATAGAAATTATTGCACTGCAAGTGGATGCATAAAATCCCCCTGTGTAGGCAAACACGGCCCTTTGCATGGATTTTATTTGCGTAACCACTTGCCGACCATGCTATAGCCAAATGACGACTACAGTGCGGCCGGCTAGTTCTAGGGTTGCCACCTGTCCAGGATTCACCCGGACAGTTCGGGTTTTGAATCATGTGTCCGGGTTTCAGTCCACCTGAAACCCGGACACATTATTTAGACTAGGCTGTGGCTCCCCAAGTAACCGAGATAGTCACACACCAAATCTGTTGCCGCTGTGGGCGGGAGCAGGTTTGGCATCACTGAAGGGTGGGGTGATGTCAGCAAGGGCAATTTGGCTACACCCTCTGGCGCGCTCTGTGAGATACATTACTACTCTCATTGGGGCACCCAAATGTGTCCCGGGTCTTTACTGCAAAAAAACAAACAAATTTTATTTGCCCTGTGCCGCAAAAGTGTTTCGGGTTTGGCTTGAAGAAAAGGTGGCAACCCTAGGCCCGTCATGTGATGGCCTTCCGTGATCACGGGCGGCACGCTCTGTGATCAGTGTACGTAACATTGATTCATTCCAATGGGCAGGGGCGGTGTAGGAACGCCGTATACAGCACTCCTACACCACCCCAAAGATGCAGGACTTTTTTTTCCTGTCCCACAAGCGTCCCACACCAGTGTGAAAGCACTCAGGCTTTCACACTGGGGGGGGGGGGCATGAAAGGCAGTTTTCAGTTGCTTTACAGGTGTTATTTTTAGCGCTAAAATGCCTGAAAACTGCCTCAGTGTGAAAGGGGTCTAACTGACACTTTGTGGGGACCAGTGACACTAATACAGTGATCAGTGCTAAAAATATGCACTGTCACTGTACTAATGAAACTGTCTGGGAAGGGGTTAACATCTGGGGCAATCAAAGGGTTAACTGTTGTGACTAGCTAATGTTTCAGTGTAGTGGGGGAGGAGTTTTTACTAGGAAAAGGCATGTTTATGCTTTGCAGGAACACATTATCCATGCCTACCCTACTGACAGAACGGTGATCTGCCTTGTTCTGGCTCTCCGTCTAAAGATCAGTGAGTGCCGGAGAACATTAAGTCCCCTGTACCCACAGATCAGGTCCTGTTGATCGCCGGCGACGTGGATGCACGCCTCAGACCCAGAAGTGCAGGATCCCGTACTCATACATCCCAACTTTCTGAGATGGGAATGAGGGACACTTATCAGCAAAAGTATGCAGGCATAGGACACACCCCTTGCCACGCCCCCTTAAAGGAGAATTGTACAAAAAAAAACAAGATTGGTTAAACCCACAAATGCTTTTTTTTCCACTACTATTCCTTTATATTGGATTTTGGAATTTACAAATGCAGCAATTTAGAAATCAGATGAAATGTTTAGGTCTGGAAAACACTTTTTCATATATAAAAATTGCATTTTATATACAACCATATAGATCAGACCAAAATGAGTGACAAATGAGGAGGAAAGAGGGACAGAGGGACATTTCTCCAAATCAGGGACAGTCCCTCGAAATCAGGGACAGTTGGGAGCTATGCGTATTAGGTACATGATCCTGCGCATGCAGAGCCTCCTTGTCGGCGTATATGTAAGATAAACAGTCAGCAAGAGGCTAATCAGTACAGTTGTTTGAATATACAGTAACAATACAACACATTACATCACATTTTTATTCTGTTGTACGAGAATCTTTGTAACCTTAGTAAGCTCTTCATTTTCGATAGACTAGCAAGCAAAAAAAAAAGGGACGATCATTCGTATGAAAATTTTATTATGTGTACCAGGCATAAGGGCAGCACAACTGACCCCGGGCACATCTGCTCATCCCTACTCCCCATGTTAGCCGATAACAATGTCTTTTCTCCTCAGACAGGAAACTCTCAGAGAGGCACCCAAGTGAGAAGAAGGAGGAGAAGGAGGAGATCGGAGCTCATAGCAAGTCTCATCTGGACAGCCAAACTGAAGAGGTAACTAACGACTCAACTAAAACACCCAACAACCACCAAGTCCTCCTAGTTCCTGATCATGAGATTCAAAAAAGACATAAAAGCAGCACCTAGATTTAAAAGGTCCAGTTACTTTTTATCTGGAGTAGCCAACGCGTTTCGTACTGGACCTTAAAGTGAATGTAAACCCTCTGATATACCCAATGAAGTGCACAGCCTCAGATGATACACAGAGGAGACATGAATCCTTCTACATAAGTTTTGCTTGTGTATGTACCCCTTTAAAAGAGCACAGGTGTGATAAAATCCTTCTGTATTTGGTAGGAGTACAGAGGAGGGGGTGGAGAGCTGCAGTTACAGCTATTGTACAGTGTGTGAGAGCTGATTGAAGGAAAGGGACAACCAGTGCTGGGACAAAGCAATCTAGAGCCCAGGGCAAACAAGCCAAACTACCCCCCCCCCCCATGATTTATGAGCATTGGGGTAGATTCAGGTAGAATTAAGCGGGCGTAGCGTATCTCAGATACACTACGCCGCCGTAAATTTGAGCAGCAAGTCCTGTATTCACAAAGAACTTGCGCTGAAACTTACAGCGGCGCAGTGTAACTGGGCCGGCGTACGCCTAATTTAAAATAGGCTGGTTGGGGGAGTGTTCTATGTAAAATGCTAGTGACCCCACGTATTTGACGTTTTTAATGAACGGCGCATGCGCCGTCCGTGGACCTATCCCTGTGCGCATGCTCCAAATGACGTCGGCAAATCGTCATGCTTTCGATGTGAACGTAAATTACGGCCAGCCCCATTCACGGACGAGTTCCGCAAACGGCGTAAAAATTTCAAATTTCGACGTGGGAACGACGGCCATACTTAACATTGGCTGCGCCATGTATTTGGTGGTTTATCTTTATGCCTGAAAACCCCTTACGTAAACGGCGTATCTTTACTGCAACGGCCGGGCGTACTTTCGTGAATCGGCGTATCTAGCTGATTTACATATTCTAGGCGTAAATCAGCATACATGCCCCTAGCGGCCAGCGTAAATTTGCAGTTAAGATACGACGGCGTAGGAGACTTACGCCGGTCGTATCTTAGCAACATTTAAGCGTATCTCAGTTTGAGCATACGCTTAAAGTTGCGACGGCGGGGATTCGGACTTACGATGGCGTATCTACTGATACGCCCGTCGTAAGTCTATGTGAATCTACCCCATTGTGTATAACCAAAAACACTGAGCGCTAATCTGCATGCTTACCCCTAAGCATAAATGTCCTCTCCACCCAGTACAAATTCACCTCCCTGCTGAAATCCCTTTTTAGCACAAGTCTCACAAATCCTCTACCCCTAAAATATCTCCTCCTAGCACACATCTTATCCCCCCCCTGTTCAGATTTCCCCTTTCCTAGCACACATTCCCCCCAAATCCCCCCTCCTAAAACAACACAAATATTTTCCCCCCTCCCAACACAAATCCCCCTAAATCGCCACTCCTAGCCCCCCCCCCCCCCACCACCACAATTTTTCCCTCATAGAACAAGACTTACCCCCTGCCACCTTCTCCAAATCCCCACTCATAGGACAAATATTCTGCCCCCCCCCCATCCCTTCTCCCTACACAAATCCCCTCAAATCACTACTTTTAGCACCCCCACTTCTCATTAAACAAAATTCTCCTCCTAGTACAATACTTACCCCCTGTTGCCCCCTGAATTCCCCCGCCCAACACAAAACCCCTCCCCCAATCTCCTTGTGGCACCCCCCACCTCACATGTTACCACAGTGCCCAGGGCAGACATCCCTCCTGCCCATCCCTTGTCCCGGCCCTGGGGACGCCCCCCCCCTTCCACATAGGCAGAGGAATGAAGGAGCATGCAGAGCTGTACTCTGAATAGACAAGCTCCCTGCCTATCTCCCTCCCCATCACAAATGTTATCTCATGGGAAAACTTCTCAGAAGTGACTCAAGCTGATAACAGAATGAAGCACCAGAGAGAAACAAAACTTAGAGCTTTGGAGGGTGACAAGTAAACACTACAGATACAGTATACTGTATAAAACAATCGAAAATAAACTGCACCTATCAGTGTCGTCTAACAGTGCCCATCAGTGCTGCATATCAGTGCCGCCGATTAGTGCTGCATATCAGTGCCCATCAGTGCTGCATATCTGTGCTGCCTATCGGTGCCCATAAGTGCTGCATATCAGTGTCGCCTATCAGTGTCCATCAATTCTACATATTAGTGCCTTTACATCAGTGCCCATCAGTGTCACTTTATCAGTGCCAACTCATTAGTGCCCATCAGTGCCTATCAATGAAGGAGAAAACAAAATTTTATAACAGAAACAAAGAAAAATGTTGTATTTTTTTGTATGTTTAGCAAAAAATAAAAACCACAGAGGTGACCAAATACTACCAAAAGAAAGCACTATTTGTGGGAAGAAAATTATCAACATTTAGTTTTGGTGTACAGTGTCACATGACCGCGCAATTGTCATTCAAAATGCAAAAGCGCTGAAAATTGTCCTGGGCAAGAAGGGGGGAAAGTGCCCGGTATTGAAATGGTTAAAGTAGTGCATGCACTACTATTGGTACGTTCCAGTGTGATTCAAAATGAATGGGCTGACATTGCACTGCATGCGATTCGCACAGGAACGCACAGCTCATTCTTGTGCGATTTCTGGTGTGAATCGGCCCGTACTATGCTTGAATTTTCAGCCACCCCCCCCCCCCCCAAAGCTCCAGTATAGAAAGTATTGTAATACACCCGGGTGCAGGAAACCAAACGGTTCTCGGTCTCCTATAATGCCCGGTTCACATATGGGCGATTCGGGAATCACGGGCGGAATTGCTGCCATTCTGCCCATGATTTCATATCATGGCAAAATGCGTGAAGCGCGTTTGGTTGCCGTTCATCTTGGTAGGTTGTCCAGCAACAAAATGTGTGAGAACTGCAAAATCGTTCCTGGCCAGAAGTTGGTTCCTGAGCTTCTTTGGAGCGACAAACAACGCAAACACGTGAATGGGTCGCCCTATGCACGAAATGCGTTTCCGAGCGGGAATTGCGTGCCCGCTATGCGTAGTGTGAATGAGGCCTCACAGGAAAAGGGGATTGTTCTGCGGCTGTTAACGAAACAGCCGCAGAACATTGAGTAAATCAAAGGAGGCATCGAGTAAATCAAAAATCTGCAATTAAAAACGGATAAGACTCTGACACAAAGAAAACAATTAGGAGCATTTATGGCCAAACCTGCTGCAGTGCTGGCCCAGCAGATCAATAGTGAAGCAGAATGAGCGAGTGTACCAATCAGTTCTAGAAAGAACTGAGCTCTGTTTATTCTTGCAGCATCACACCAATAAATAATTCAAATGTTAACCCAATCTCTGGATTATAATATCAAAATGTTAGGGGTGTTGTACAAAAAAAAATGTTAGGAGTTTTTCACCTTGTGAAACTAAATTTACGTTCGTTCTGTGTGAATGAGGGCAAAAAATAAAAAGATTATTATTAGGCTATTTTCTGTGCTGGGCAATCGTTTTCCATTGATTTTAAACAGTAATAGCATTTGACCACTAGATGGTGCTAAGTATCACAGGTAATTTCTATGACCTTTAGCGCCATCTAAAGGGCAAATGTATTTTTCATTTTAGATCAACTTTTGACCATTTATAGGAATTGGGTAACTAGTCCACTAGATGGAGCTGATGACCATAGGAAATATACTTACTATGGCCCAGATTCTCAAAGGAGATACGACGGCGTATCTCCAGAGACGCCGTCGTATATCTCTGAGTCTGAGCCGTCGTATCTATGCGCCTGATTCTTAGAATCAGTTACGCATAGATTTGTATTAGATCCGACCGGCATAAGTCTCTTACGCCGTCGGATCTTAACTGCATATTTACGCTGGCCGCTAGGGGCGTGTACGCTGATTTATGCCTATAAATATGTAAATCAGCTAGATACGCGAATTCACGAACGTACGCCCGGCCGACACAGTACAGATACGCCGTTTACGTTAGGCTTTTCCCTGCGTAAAGTTACCCCTGCTATATGAGGCGTACATGCGGCGTACCAATGTTAAGTTTGGACGTCGAAAATTTTACATAGTTTGCGTAAGTCGTCCGTGAATGGGGCTGGACGTAATTTACGTTCACGTCGAAACCAATACGTCCTTGCGGCGTACTTTGGAGCAATGCACACTGGGATATGTCCACGGACGACGCATGTGCCGTTCGTAAAAAGCGTCATTTATGTGGGGTCACATAACATTTACATAACACACGCCCACATCTTCCACATTTGAATTAGGCGGGTTTACGCCGGCCTATTTACGCTACGCCGCGGCAACTTACGGAGCAAGTGCTTTGAGAATACAGCACTTGCCCGTCTAAGTTGCGGAGGCGTAACGTAAAGCGGATACGTTACGCCCGCTCAAAGATACGCCGATGTACGTGAATCCGGGCCTATTTGTCCTGGGTAGATGGAGCTCATGTCTTTCAATCATGGAGGTTCAGAATCACATGTGGGTACTCTTGTTAGAGTAGCCACCACCCATCAAGGCATTTTGATATTTGCATAACTCCTCCTAAGAGCCAGCCCACTGCTTGCATCAGGACTGAGGCTGGATTCACACCTGAGTTGAATTCACACTTTTTTTTGCACGGTTTTATGTGTTATTTTGGTACGTTTTTATGCAGCATTTTTCACCTTTGTTTTTTTTTTTTTATGAGCCAATAGAGGAAAACTATCATCTGTTGCATCATTTATTGCTTGGTTTATCAGCTTTTTTAGCTTTTTCATCAGCTTTTACTTCTTTAATTACTATTCATTCATCTTTTTTTTGGGGGGGGGGGGGGTAAGGGGTTAGAGTTAAGGTTAGGGCTAGGATTAGGGGTTAGGGTAATTTTTTATTTTTTTTTGTTAGGGTGTTACTACTACTACTACTACTACTACTACTAATGCATGAATACATAAATGTAAAATAAACACACAAATAAATAAAAATAATCATTAATAAAATAAATGATTACAATGTGTAGTATGTAGCAATAATAAATAAATAACCCCTAATACTAAAAAAATACATAAGAATAATATTAATAAAAAAATTGTAATAAAAAATAACTACACACCCTAACACCAAATACAATGCAGGATGCACTTGCCCAAAAATATTTATATTTTTATATATAATTGTATTATATTTGACTTTTTAATTAATATAATAAATTGTAATGAATATGAATTTATTGTCGGGCATTATTGGCAACTTTAGCGCCAAAAGAATGTATCCCTTTAAATTCTTTGCAGGTCTTCACACTGGTCTGTTGCCCTTAAGGCCCCTTTCACATTGGAGCGGGAGCCGCAGTGGCGGTATAGCGCCGCTAAAAATAGCGGCGCTATACCGCCGGGATTGCCGTGGGAATCGCCCGCTAGCGGTGCAGTATTAACCCCCGCTAGCGGCCGATAAAGGGTTAATACCGCCCGCAATGCGCCTCTGCAGAGGCGCATTGCAGGCGGTATTACCGCGGTTTCCCATTGTTTTAAATGGGAAGAAGCGGTGAATGAGCGGTGTACATGCCGCTCCTCTCACCGCTCCAAAGATGCTGCTGACAGGAGATTTTTTTTCTCTCCCGCCAGCGCTTCGCCTCAGTGTGAAAAAGCCCTTGGGCTTTCACATTGAGTATGCAGTGAAGGAGTTTTTCAGGCGGTATAGCAGCGCTATTTTTAGCGCTGTACCGCCTGAAAAACTCCTCAGTGTGAAAGGGGTCTAAATTGTGGTGTAAAAAATCCAGCTTGGTGCATTTTTAGTCAGTTAACCAGTTCCCGACCCCCGCATGTACATATACGTCCACAATATGGCACGTACAGGCACATGGGCGTACACGTACGTCCTCGCCTATTAGCGGGTGGGGGGTCCGATCGGGACCCCCCCCGCTACATGCGGAGGTCGGGTCCGCTCGGGGAGCGATCCGGGACCACGGCGCGGCTATTTGTTTATAGCTGCTCCGTCGCGATCGCTCCCCGGAGCTGAAGAACGGGGAGAGCCGTGTGTAAACACGGCTTCCCCGTCCTTCACTATGGCGGCGCATCGATCGCGTCATTCCCTTTATAGGGAAGACACGATCGATGACGTCATTCCTACAGCCACACCCCCAAACAGTTGTAAACACATACTAGGTGCACCCTAACTCCTACAGCGCCACCTGTGGTTAACTCCCAAACTGCAACTGTCATTTTCACAATAAAGAATGCAATTTAAATGCATTTTTTGCTGTGAAAATGACAATGGTCCCAAAAATGTGTCAAAATTGTCCGAAGTGTCCGCCATAATGTCGCAGTCACGAAAAAAATTGCTGATCGCCGCCATTAGTAGTAAAAAAAAAAATATTTTGTAAACACTATAAATTTTGCGCAAACCAATCGATAAACGCTTATTGCGATTTTTTTTACTAAAAATAGGTAGAAGAATACGTATCGGCCTAAACTGAGGAAAAAAAATGTTTTTATATATGTTTTTGGGGGATATTTATTACAGCAAAAGGTAAAAAATATTGCATTTTTTTCAAAATTGTCGCTCTATTTTTGTTTATAGCGCAAAAACTAAAAACCGCAGATGTGATCAAATACCACCAAAAGAAAGCTCTATTTGTGGGGAAAAAAGGACGCCAATTTTGTTTGGGAGCCACGTCGCACGACCGCGCAATTGTCTGTTAAAGCGACGCAGTCCCGAACTGTAAAAACACCTTGGGTCTTTAGGCTGCATATTGGTCCGGGGCTTAAGTGGTTAAAAAAAAACGCACCTCCCTGTTCAATTGCATTGAAAACGCAGCAATACGCATCATTAACGCACCCGTGTTACCTTTTTGAAGCAGTTTTTAAATCACATGACCTATGAAAAACACACCATAAGCACAGTAATCATGGAAAAATCAGTCCCAAAATCGCATTAAAATTGCTGCAAATTTAAAATCATCATGAATCCGCAGTAAAATCGCAGTGAATTTGCGCTAAACTCTCAGCAAAAACGCAGTGCGTTTTCAGTGCCATTATCGGCACCTTTTCGGCACTCATTCTGCTGATTACACCATTTCCGTCCGAAATGTTTCGGAGGCTGAAATTTTAAAGGTTAGGGGTTAATTATTATTTGTTTATGTATTGTTACATATTATTATTCTTTCTTTTTTTTTATAAAGATTTTAAATTATTTGTATATTTATTTATATATTATCCCTTTATTTATTTATTTATTTATTTTTTAAATTTGACCAGAAAATAGTGCAATAACACATGACTAAAGCACACGAATGTGAACAAAAACGCGCAAACGGCGCGTAATCCTCGACTTGTTCATTCACTGACTTAGTTGGGGTAGGCGGTACACTTTGGTGGGGGTGGGTCAGCCACGCGCTGTGACCTTTGACCTCTGGGAACCAGCCTTCTGACCTTTGACCTCTGGGGGAGGTCCCTGTTCCAATTCCAGAGTCCTAGCCTTATTCTTCAATGGGAAACCCTAACCCTAACTCCTACCCCCTTCCCCTAACCCTAGCCTTATTCTTCAATGGGAAACCCTAACTCCTACTCCCAACCCCTAACCCTAGCCTTATTCTTCAATGGCAACCCCTAACCCTAACTCCTACCCCTAACCCTAGCCTTTGTCTTCGATGGGAAACCCTACCCCTAACCCCTACCCCCTAACCCTAGCCTTATTCTTCAATGGGAAACCCTAACCCTAATTCCTACCCCCAACCCCTAACCCTAGCCTTATTCTTCAATGGGAAACCCTAACTACTACCCCCTACCCCTAACCCCTAACCCTAGCCTTATTCTTCAATGGGAAACCCTAACTCCTACCCCCAACCCCTAACCCTAGCCTTATTCTTCAATGGCAAACCCTAACTCCTACTCCTTACCCTAACCCTAGCCTTAGTCTTCAATGGGAAACCCTACCCCTAACCCCTACCCCCTAACCCTAACCCTAGCCTTATTCTTCAATGGGAAACCCTAACTCCTACTCCCAACCCCTAACCCTAGCCTTATTCTTTAATGGGAAACCCTAACCCTAACCCTAACTCCTACCCTCTAACCCTAACCCTAGCCTTATTCTTCAATGGGAAACCCTAACGCCTACCCCCTACCCCTAACCCTAGCCTTATTCTTCAATGGCAAACCCTAACTCCTACTCCCAACCCCTAACCCTAGCCTTATTCTTCAATGGCAAACCCTAACTCCTACTCCCAACCCCTAACCCTAGCCTTATTCTTCAATGGCAAACCCTAACTCCTACCCCTTACCCTAACCCTAACCTTAGTCCTCAATGGGAAACCCTACCCCTAACCCCTACCCCCTAACACTAACCCTAGACTTATTCTTCAATGGGAAACCCTACCCCTAACCCCTAACCCTAACCCCCTAACCCTAGCCTTATTCTTCAATGGGAAACCCTAACCCCTACCCTCAACTTTATTTCGCTTCAGGCATTTGGCTTCAGGCAACTTTGAGCAGAGATGTGAACCGTCCTCATAGGGAATAATAGATTTTTTTCTCCTCCAGCGTTTTGAGGCTTCAAGCTACAAAACGCTGAGGTGTGAATGGCACCTGAGGGCTCCTAAGAGAACTACTGAGAAAGGGAGCTGTAATGTTTTCAGAATTGATGTACAGCATCCTGCTGGCTCCTCCCACCAGCCATGATCTGCCTGCATTGCACAGAGAAGCACGGGGACCCAGCGATGGGTCTACAAAAAGGTATGAAATGAAAATGGGAAGATTTTATTTGAACATTTTATTACCATCTTGATTAGGGGTGGGGGAGGGAAGAACCAGAGTAGCAGATTAGAGCTTATAAAGGTATGAATAGAACGTTGTTACATTGTTTCCTTGGATCTGCTTCCAGATTGAGTTCCAGCTGCTGGAGAAGATAAACTCGGGAGGGTTTTATGAGCTGAAAAGACTGTTCTTGTCCCATGACCCAGAAGGCCGAGGGAGAGTCACCAGGTATTTATAAACCTGCTAACGCATAGACTTTTATATTAGGCTCACCATCTGGCAAAACCTGACAACGCAGCACGTTCCCAATCCTGATCTGTAACCTATTGTGTCTGTGAGGACGGCGTGATACAAAGGAGGAAATCCAGCAATAAGTGGGCAGAAGAGCTAACGATTTACAGCGATTTCCGACCTTCTACAACCTCAAAGGCTTGTTTGTGACACCAACATGTCTATGCAAAAATGCAACTGGATTCAGACATATTTTTCATGTTAACCGCTTCAATACCAGGCACTTCCACCCCTTTCCTGCCCAGACCCATTTTTAGCTTTCATCGCTGTCGCACTTTGAATGACAATTACGCGGTCGTACAATGCGGTACCCAAGCTAAATTTTTATCATTATTTTCCGCAAAAATGTTATAAAATTTTGTAAATAAGTAATCTTTATCCTTCACTGATGTGCGTTGATGAGGCTACACTGGCAGGCACTGAAAGGCGCTACTGATAGGCAGCACTGAAAAGCATTGGCACTAATGGGCAGCCTTTATGGGCACTGATAGGCAGCATTGATAAGCATCAGCACTGATGGACAGCCTTTATGGGCACTGATAGTCGACACTAATGAGCATTGGCACTGATGGGCAGCCTTTATGGGCACTGATAGGCGGCACTGATAGGCGACACTAATTAGCATTGGCACTGATGGGCAGCCTTTATGGGCACTGATAGGTGGCACTGATAGGTAATACTAATAGGCATCGGTACTGATGGGCAGTCTTTATGGGCACTGATAGGCGTCACTGATAGGTGACACTAATAAGCATCGGTACTGATGGGCAGCCTTTATGGGCATTGATAAGTGGCACTGATGGGCGACACTAATAAGCATCGGCACTGATGAGCACTGAAAGGCGCCACTGATAGGCAGCACTGATAAGCATTGGCACTGATGGGCAGCCTTTATGGGCGCTGATAGGCAGCACTGATAAGCATTGGCACTAATGGGCAGCCTTTATGGGCACTGACAGGCAGCACTGATAAGCATCGGCACTGATGGGCAGCCTTTATGGGCACTGATAGGCGACACTAACGAGATTCGCCACTGATGGGCAGCCTTTATGGACACTGATAGGCGGCACTGATAGGCGACACTAATGAGCATTGGCACTGATGGGCAGCCTTTATGGACACTGATAGGCGGCACTGATAGGCGACACTAATGAGCATCGGCAC